>NW_023659611.1:0-20967 GCF_015228065.2 Penaeus monodon
GGACAGGGTAATCATAAGAAAGAGGTGTAAGACGGGGTGGTGTAAAAAAATTTAATCACCAGCCTTCTGTTTTAAAAACTCCATACAGTGAAATTATTTTTAAAAGGAGATTAAAAACATGCCCAGGTGGTGGAAAGTTGGGAGGCAATCCAATTATTGGACAACTTTGAATATATGCAGATGACACTGTAACTAATAGCAAAAACGGAAAACAGATCTTTTATATATGGTGATATCAAGGAAAAAAATATAACAACCAAAATACTCCTTTTGAAATATCAATGGGTGAAAGAAAATAAAGAAATGTTTGAGGAAATTCACATACCTGGGTAATTTTTTGGATAACAATCAGAATTGGAAAGAAAGTTGTAACTGAAATTTTAAGAAAAAGAATTGGTAATGGCAAAAGGGAAAGTCTTTCAACAAGAAAATGTGGTGTTTGTCCCCCTTTTAAAAACAGAACCAGTTTTTTGAAAGGTAAAAAAACGTGTGGGTCCAGCTTTTGCTTTTTTTATGGGTGGGTGGGATGCTTTGGGACAGTCCAATAAAATATGAAAAAAAAAGAAAATTAAAAAGTCCCAGTAAGAAATGTGGGCCCTTCCTCAGAAGAATGGGTCCCCCAGAATTTTTCATTGACAGAAAGAATTTTTACTAATGAAGAAGTTTTAAGAAAGAGCAGGAAGTTTTAAAAAAGGAACCTTGAATGAAAAGTTATCAGAAAAAAGAACAGATTGGCCAATTTTTTTTTAGGACACGTAAAATGAGAATTGTAAAACGATTTGGAAAAACTTAGTGGTTTAACCAGAAAAAAAGATGGAAGGAAAGAGAAAAGCAGGGGTAAAAAACAAAGGCAAGAAAAAGTTTTTCATCCCACCAGCTTGAAACAAAGATTCCTCAACCATGGGGCCAAAAAGTGGACTTTAGAAACTGGCTAAAGTTTTGTTTCCAAAAGACAGAAGACGGGATGGAAAAAACCATGATCACCAACCGGCCCCTGGAAAGGAACAAGGGCACTTTAAAAGAAGAAAGAAAGATATGTTTATGTTAAATATTATATATATAATATATATATTATTATATTAATATATATTAATAATTATAAATATTTATATTATATAATATATATATAATATACTATAATATTTATTATAAATGTTTAATATATTACATATATTTCGGTGCATGTAATAATATATAATATATATATATTATATAAATATATACAATTATAAATTATATTAAATATATATATTATTATATATATATATATATATAATATATATAATTATTATTTAATATATATATATTTAATATGTATATAAGTAATATAAATACAATACTATATGTATAATAATTTAATAATTACAAAATATATAATCAGATAGATTATTATTAGATTAGATAGATAATAGAAATAGATAAATAGATTAGATATATTAAATAATAAGACATAATGTAAAGATTTGAATAATTGCAATGCCCCCTCAATTGTTTTTTTAAGTAGATATATAACACAAATCCCTCCCTGACCCAGCCCTCGAACCCGGGTAAAAGAAACTGGAAAAGGCCGGTTTAAAAACCAAAACCATAAAACCACACGACCCCACTAATAGGTGTGGTTTCAACTAGGAATCAACCTAAAGCCTTCCATAAGACCAATGCCCTATCTAACTCATGGCCCCTATAATGATAGCCTTTTTTTTACACAACACACTCCCCGTGGGCCACTCGGTGGGAAATTGATTTTTAGAAAAATTCGAAACCGAAGTCCAGATATAACTGAGGTAAATATATTTTTATACACACACACATAATTACATACGCCCCCACCAACACACCACACCACCAACCACCACACCACCACACACACCACACACAACACCAAAACCACAAACAACACAAAACACATATATAATTAAAATTAATATATATTAAAATATAATTATAATATATATATAATATTATTTTAATATTATATAATTAATATATATATATTATAATATATATATTATTATAATATTATATAAATTTAATATATAATTATAATTAATTAAATGTATATGTATTTATGTTAATATTTTATAATATATTAATTATATATATATTTATATTTATATATTATTGTTAATAATAATAATACATATATAATTTTATATATGTGTGGGTGGTTTGGGGTGTGGTGGTGGTTGTGGTGGGTGTGGGTTTGGTGTAAGTTTTAAAGTGGGGTGGGGTGGGTTGGGTGTTGGTTGGGTTAAAGTGTGCGGGGTGTGGTGTGGGGGGGTTGGGTGTGGGGTGGGGTTTGGTTGGTGGTTGGGGGTTGTGTGGTGTTTGTGGGGTGGGGGGGTGTGGGTTTTGGGTGTGGGGGTGGGTGGGGTGGGTGTGTTGTGGTGGCGTGGTGGCCCGTGTTATGGTGGTGGTGTGTTGTGGGTTTTGGGTTGGTTTGTGGGTGTTTTTTGTGTGTGTGTATGTTTGGGGGTGTTGGGGGTGTGGGGGGTGGTTGTGTGTGGGTGGTGTGGTGTTGGTTGGGTGGTGGGGGGGTGGGGGTGTGTTGTGTGTTTATGTGTATGTTTTTTTTATATATAAATCAATGGGTCCCATAAATGCAGCAAAATTTCAGTTTTTCTTTTTTTTTTTAATCTACTGCTCCGGTTTCCGGATACAAATCCAAAAGTAAATCAGCCGGGAGTTTCCCCACTCCTTTGGCCCAATTAAAATTATCAGTAACACTACGAACCTCCCTGCTAATGACTTCGGCGTCTCCCATTGCAAGAGGTAACATAACCACAGTGGCCATCTTCCTCATGCCACCTTTGGAAAACCGCGTCCTCCAGGGAAAGAATTACATAAATAAAAGCCAGCTTAAAAGCTCCTCCGGGTCCTTGTTCCAATTTAACGGAGAGACAAGTGGAAGCCTGGAAGGAAACCCCTGGGGCACTTGTGTAAATCTCTCATTTTTTTTTTTAGGTTTTTTTTTCCGCAGAATTTAACGCCCCCGAAAGAAAAACCCCGAGGATAAAAGGAGTAGAGAAAATTTATATATAGTTATAATTATATATTAAAATATATATTATTATAATTATAATTATTATAAATAAAATCAATATTAATATAATATAATTTTTATTTTTTATTTATTTTATTTATTTTTTATTTTATTTTTTTTTTATTTTTTTATTTTTTTTTTTTTTTTTTCCTTTCTTCTCTCTTTCTTTAAATGGCTTTAATCCCCTAGTCCCGGGGGTCCCCCCCCCGTTTTGCGGAATCTTTCCTTCCTTCCCTCCACTCCTTTTTGGGAAAATCCGCCCAATCCTCACTACGGTTTTTGGGCCACATTTTTTTTTGTGCGACCCGGAATGCCCCCCTTTCCCGGCCCGTCCAACCCTCCCCCCATTCCATCGGGGTTTTTGAAATTTGGGAACCGGGCACGGAACAATGCCTTACTTGGACCTGAAAGGTTAAGACAAATCGAGGTGAAGTTTTCCTTCCTCTTTCCCAGAGGAACGACGCCGCCGGGTCCCCCCGGTTGGAACTCCCCGAAAACCTTTCGAAACTCAGAAATTTGCCCGTCCCGTGGAACAGTCCCCCCCCCCTTTTGAGTCCCCGATTGCTCGAAATAAAGAGAAATTAATAGTAATGGTTAAAATAAATATAATGAAGAAACGAAGGGTGGTGGTTGTATAACGCCCTTACAAAAAAAATATTAGAAAAATTCCAGTTTTTTTTTATATTTAATATATGCGGGTAAATTTTTTCCACTTCCTGGGGGATTAAGGGATAAAAACAACACACACCACAACACCCAACACACACCGTGGTGGTTGGGTTGGTTTTTGTGGTGGTGGTGGGGTTGTTTTTTGTGGTGTGGGTTGGGGTGGTGGGTGTAATTAATATATAATTATATATTAATATATATATATATATATTTATATATTTTATATATTATATGTTTTGGTGGGTGGGGTTTGGGGGGGTGTTGTGGGTGGGGGTGGGGTGTTTGGGGGGTGGTGGGGTGTTGGTTGTGGGTGGTGGTGGTGGGTGTTGTGGTGGGGGTGGTTGGGGTTGTTAAATTTTTATTTTTTTTTTATATAATTTTACACAACATAATAAAATACATATAATATAAATTATAATATATAAATATATAATATAATATTAATTATAATATATATATATATATATATAATATGTGGTTGGGGTGGGTGTGTGTGTGGGTGGTTGGGTGTGGTGGGTTGGTGTTTGGGGGTGGTGGGGGTGGTGTTGTTGTGGTGGGGTTTGTGGGGGTGTGGGGGTTGTTTGGTGTGGTGGTGGGTTTGTTAAAAATTTTATAATTAATAATAATATATTATTTTATTATATATATATATAATATATATATTATAATATAATTATAAATTTTAATAAAATTTATTAATATTCCCCCTTAATAAAACCAACTTTTTAATATGTGGGAAGAAAAAATTTTAACAGCAAACCTTTTTTTTTCAAGATATGGAACTTCGAAATATTTTTGGTTTTTTTTTTAACCACGTGGGGGCCAAAGAGAGGAAAAGAGACGCATGCAAAAAATGAAAATCGTTTTTTTTCTAAAAGCAAAGCGGAGTTTTTTTTTTAGACTGGCCGGGGGTAATCTCTTGCCATTTTTTTCGTAGTCCTTTTTCTTGTGGTTTCCTTTTTTCATTAATTTTTTTTTTTTTTAATGTTTTATATTCCCATTTAACGTAATCATAGAGGATTGCCTCGGGAAATGCCAATGCATAAGTAAAGTTACTTTTTAAGTTCCTTGGGCCCCTTAACTTTTAGTTTTACTTTTGCAGAAAAACCCTGAAACTGGACCTAAAAAATGCAGTTTTTTTTTTTTAAATTTTTAAAGGGAAAAGAGATTTTTTTGCTCCCGTGACGCCTGGTGGACGCCCATCCCGAAGAACAAAGGGAAGGGGAAGCCCAGAAAAAAAAAATAAAATTTTTTTTTTTGTCCTTTGGCGGACAACAAAGGGGTCCCCCCTGCCAAAAACACACTTCCTTTTTCCGGCCACTGAAACATTTACACTGTCCCCTTTTTTTTCTTTTTCTTCCTCCTTTTCCAGTGGAATAGTTAAGAAAAAAACACATAAACAATGTTTTTACTTCAATATGTTATTTTTTCTGGTGGCCCCGAGGGAACCAATCACATGACATTTTAAATTTTTTGGTAAGGTTTTTTTTTTTTATTTGTTTTTGATTTTTTTTTTTTTTCTTTTGTTAATGAAAATTCCCCTATGGCCGCGATGATTTATCGTAGATGGTTTTAATAAGGGTGTAAATAAAGGAACAATCCCCTTTACTAAATCTTTCCCCTCTCCTGTTTGGAATACAACCCTTTTTGGGGTTTTAGAATTTTTTGGAAATAAAATTTAAAAACAAGGAGAACCTGCCAAATTTTTTTTTACATTTTTTTTTAAAAGAAAACGCTTCCCTATAGTTTTGTTTTGGTTTGAACCCCCTGGAATTATTAAATATGTGGTAATGTGTAAAAGACGCAAGCTTGAAGGTAAAAATAATAAATTTTTTTGTTGGGTTTTTTTGTTTTGTCCCCAAAAAACCCTTATCCTCAAAAAAAAGGGAAGTAGTTTTTTTTTCCGACTGAAGTTGGGATTTTAATAGAACAAAATAAATAAATTGAATACTTTAAAATGAAAAGAAAAATTAAAATAAATAATTAAAAAAAATAAATATTAATTAAGGCATTTTTTTAATAGTAAATTTGGGTAAATAATAAATTTTTTAAAGATATAATGTTAGCATTAAGAAAAAAAGAAACCCCCCATCCAACACCCACCACCAACACACACACACACACAACCAACACACAACACACACCCACACAACAAACACACAACACACAACACACCACAAATATAAATATAATATTATAATATATATAATATATATAATATATATAATATATTAAATATATTAATATATATATAAATATATTATTATAATTATTTTATACTGAAACTGTTAAATTCCCCCGAAAAAAACCCCTGGCATGAGGTTCCGGAAAACAAAATACGGTTTGTTTCCCCCCGCCCCGGGAAAGCAACGACAAGGAAGCTGAACTCCATGAAACTTTAATTGGAAGGGAAAATTTTTCCCCTCCTTCACGAAAAAAAGAAACAAAGAAACGAAACCCCTCTGAACATATTTGGCAAATATGGGACCTCGCATCAACTAAAAAACATTTTTCTTTTTTTTTCTTTTGTCCCCCACGGCTTTTTTTAATTCTTTTCCATTTTTTATTGTTAAAATGTGGTTTTTTTTTTTTTTTTAAATAAACGGTTTTGTACATGGAAATGGACAGCCCTCCTCAAAAAAAGTTGGTTCATATACTTTTCGTAATATTTCCCAGCGGGAATAAAATTTTTTTAAAAAAATCCAATCAACTTGCGAAAAACTTTTTTCCCCCCCTTTTTTTTTTCCCCTTGTCCTCCGTTTTCAATCTGTTGGACCAATGAGAAAAATGGAATTCCCATTCTGTATTTCTAGATATTGCAAAATGAATTAATTTGCACTGACCTCTGAAAAATGTAAATTATGTTTTTCGTCCCTTTTTTCATCTCGCTTTTTCTCCTTAGATTATTTTTTTTTTTTATTTTCCCCCACTTTGCCAGAGAGTTTTTTGTTTTTAATGTTTGTTTTTTTTGTTTGTTTTTTCCTGCTGTTCCCATTTCTTTTTGGCTCGGTGTTTTTTTTTTTATTTTAAACAACCTATGGGAATAATAAATCCTTTTTTTTTTTTTTTTATTACAGCTTTCTACATTTTCAATAAATTTTTAGTGTATAATAGACTAAAAAATAGTGTAAATTACTATACTTTTAATGAATTTTATGTAAAAGAGATACTTTATTATACACCAAAATTCCCATTAACAAACGGCCATTTAATAAAAAAAAAAAAAATCCTGGACCAGTGGATACAAAACGATAGCTTAAAAATAATGAATGACAAATGAATAATAAATAGTGGTTTTTTTTTAAGGATAGCAAATAAATGTTCCCCTACAACCAAACAAGCAGTGGGGACAAACAACATATATTAAAGAGTTTTACTCTCCTCCCTCCCCCGTGGGTTTTTTTTTCCTTTTTTTTTTCCCCTCCTCCTTCTCCTTCCCTTTTTTCCCATTTCCCCGCCCTCTATCACCCCCATCTTCCCTCGCTTTCCCCGGCCTTCCCCCTTAAGTTTGTTTTCAACCTCTCTCTCCCCCCAAACCTCTAAAATGTTCCCCCCCTTTTAATCCGGCTTTCCCCTCACAACTTCTTCTCCTTTCCTTCCCCCTTAAACGCCATTCCGCCTCCCTTCCGCTTCCCCCTTATTCCTCCTTTGCTTTTCCCTCCCTCCCATCCCCCCCTTTTTTTTCTCTCTGAACTCCCCCTCCCTTTTTTTTTTTTCCCTCCCCCCTTTTTAAATCCCTTTTCCGTTTTTCCTTCCCTTTTGTTTTTTTAGCCGTCCCCCCCCCCCTGTCCCCGCCCCTTTTTTTCCCTTTTTAGGCTTCCCTCCCCCCTTCAATTTTTCCCCGCCCTTTCGTGCCTTTCCCTTCCTTAGACATCCCTCCCCTCTCGGATAGTCCCCCCCCGGTGTTAAAAATAAAAAAATAAACTGTGTTTCCCCCCCCCTTCCCTCCCTTCTTTTCCATGCAATGTACCTTTGTCCCCCTCAAAAGAATAATTTTTTGGAAAAAAAAATTGAAAAATAGAATTAATGATATCAAAATATAAAATATTAAAAGATAAATTAATATTGAATAATTAAATTTATTATGATTAAAAAAAATTAATAATAAAAGAAAATAATCGCAGCTAAAACAACACTACTTTATATTATTAATACTGGATACTTATTATCCACTACCACTACTACTTTCTAATTGTTTTACTTCCCTAACAAAGTAATATCAATTGGGAAAATTTTAGTAAAATAAGAAGTAAAAAAAATTAAATTTTAAGAATAACGATTTAATGATAAAAAATTTAAAAAAAAATGGGTTAAATAACAGTAAAATAAAATAATTTTTAATAATAAACAAGTCCTGTGATAATAATAAATGAAAAAAGACCTCCATAATGAATAAAAAAGTTTTTTAGTAAAAAATAAAAAACCAAAACACACAACGTGGTTATTTTGTAGAAAAAATGAACAGAATTGTGAGTGATAGAATTTTTATAGATTGGAGAGATTTTAACTTTTTTTTTTAATAGATTAGGGAAGAATGAAAAAATGGTAAAATAAATGGCCACTAATAATAAAAATTTTTGAATTAATTTTCCCTGATTTTTTTCTTATATATTTTTGTTGCCCTTTTATAGAGATTTCCCGCTTTGTAATCAGTTCCACAAAAAATGGTATGTTTTTTTCTAAAGAATCGTTTTTTAAAAAAGGCCAAAATTACAATATAAGAAAAAAAAATCAATTAGGTTCTTTCTTTTTTTTTTTTTTTATCCCTTTTATAAAGTAATCAAAGTTATCCTCCCCCATGGCCCCCCAACATTTTCCATTTGAGGGTTAAATTTAAACGCAAAAGTGTGGTTTTTTTTTGATTAAATTTTTTTTCACTAAAAAATAATTTTTTTTTTTTTTCTAAAAAGTTTTTCCCCATAACCTTTTTTGATTTTTTTGGCTCGGAAAGGATAAAGCGAGAAAAATCAATGAAGTTGTCCCAAAATTGTTTTTTTTATTTTGTTTTTTACTTCCCTCCTTTCCAAAATTTTTTTGGTTTTTTTAACTTTAAGACAAAAAATTTTTTTTAAATATAAGTTAATAATTTAAGTTCCACCTTGTTTTGGCCGGGCGGGATCGAAGCGAGGTGGTGAGTGTAAATGTTATGGTTTCTTTGTTATGGGTTGTTGTTGGTTTTTAAAGTTGATGTGGTGTGGCTGTGGGGCGGGTGGTGTGTGTTTGTGGGGTTGTTGGGTTTGTGGTGTGTGTTGGGGTGGGGTGTGGGTGGTGGTGGGTGTGGGTGGTGGTGTTTGTGGTGTTGCTGTGGTGTCTTTGTGTGTCCGTGCAGATAGAAATGCAAAAAGAATGCAGTTAGATTTCCATCAGGTCAAGAATTTCTTTTTTTTCCTTTTACCCTTTACTGACGACCCCCCTCAAATATCGAGTGTCCTCCCTTGTTCCGCTCCTCCTTCTTTTTTTCAGAGGGAGGATTTGGTTAACGTCAAAGCTAATAAATGTTGGAAATTATGATAACAATGGTGAAGGATGAATGATGCCACCAAAACTTGTGTACGCCCGAATATAGTTTTTTTTTTTTTTTGGATGATTTGGGGAGGGGTGATGGGAAAATATCTTTATCAGGGGAAAAACGACTTTGTTTTCAGAAAACTGACAAAAGCAGAAGTGAAATTCTTCATTACAAGAAAAGTCTCTCCAAATCGACAAAGCTTAATGGGCAACGTCCCCCCCCCATTTTAAACAGTGGTCAGATTTCCATATTCATCATACATTTAGAAAACCTGAATGTCCATTGGTAATGTAAAATGTTTCATCTGATTTTTGCTTTTATTAGCTTTCCTCAATTTTTATGAAATGTTTTTTCCCTGATTACTTTTCTGGGGTGGGGATTGGGCTCCAGATCAAGAGATTTATCCCACTTTTGGGAGAATTGCCCCTGAATTCATTTATGGATAAGTATCCCAAGTAACATTTCCTTGGCATTTGTATCGATTCTTTTTCGTTTTAATTCACGCGTGGGATAATTTGGGCATACGTTTTTTTAACAAAATGCTACTTTTCGCAGCAAAGTTTTTTTTTAATGATTTTTTGAGTTTTTCTGAATTTTGAAACTTTTACCCCCATATTTTAAGAAACAATATATACATCACATACATTTTAGAACAATATATAACAATACAATTATATACCATTTCTGAATTTTGGACTTTTACCCCATTATTTGTTAAGAAACAATACATTCTTTTCTTAGATGTTATTGTCTACGTATATCTTACGGATGTTCCGGTTTATGTTATTAATTACCCCATCCGCCGCGATTAAAGGTAAAATCTTAATACGAGATTATGTGATTCTCAAAACGGTACCCCCCGAAAAGGGGATGTTAAAAAACGGGCCTTTTAAAACTAAACAAAAGCAAAGTAAAATTTCTCATACAAGGGAAAAAGTTTTCAAGATTTTAACAAGTGGGTCAATTTCCTTTTCCCCATTTTTGGAATTATTGTAGAAAGTTTTTTTTTTTTGCTTTTTCTTCCAAATAAAATTTTTCCCCCTAAAATTTTTTTTGGGGGGAGGGCCCCAGAATGTTTTATACTTTTGGGTCCAAGAAATTTTGAATTTCCTGCATTGACGTTTTTGGGGGGGAATAATTTTTGGAAAATCGTTTTTACTGGCCGGGTTTTTTAAATTTATGGGGTATAAAGGGAAAAAGTAAGAAAAGTGATTCTCCATACAAAGCCAATTACCATTAATAACCCTCCCCTTTTACAGGCCCCCCCATTTTAACAAAGAAGAAAAAAATTAAAATTTTTTATAATTTATATTATTTATAAATCATAATCTTATTTATTATCTTTTTAAGGGTATTAATTTTTTGTAAATAAATACTTTGAAAATTTTATATTTTTTTTTTGTAATTAATTAATATTAAAAAATTATAATAATATAAAATTTTTAATTATATATAATATTTATATTATAATATTAATATAATATTATATATAATATATATTATATTATATTAAAGTTAATGATCTATATTTATTTAATATAATAAAATATATATATATATTATATAAATTATATATATATATATTATATATTATATATATTATATAATATATAATATTATATATATATAATATTATATATAATAAAATATATAATATTATATTATATATTAATATAATATATATATATAATTAAATATATATATATATATAAATTATATAAATAAATAAATATATATAATATATATATAATATTATAATTTTCTAGTTTCCCATTATACTTCGTCCCCTGCTAAGGGATTTTGCGTCGGCTTTTTCTGGTAAAACGTAAAATGCTTCATAACATGATTGAATAATTTCATCCATGGTCCCCCTAACATTGTGATTTTATTTGGAAAATGCAACAAAATAATTCTTGTATTTAGACTTTTTTTTTTACCCTTTTTTTTTAATACCAGCCAGGAAATGTGTTAAATTAATTTTTTTACTTTTTACAAATAAGGAAACCGGTACATCCGTAAAGATTATCTGTTACGACATATAACATCTATAGAAAAAAATTGAAAAAATAAAATTGTGTTTCTAAAATATGGGGTAAAGTCCAAATTTCCAAAATGTAAAATATATTGTAATTATTTTATTTTGTTTTTCCCTAAAATTGTTAAATTGGTTTTGATGTATTAATAATGTTTTCAAAAAAAAAAATAATGGGGTTAAAAAATGTTCAAAAATTCCAGAAAACTCAAAAAAAAATTCAAAAAACTTTGCTGCGAAAGTACCATTTTGTTTAAAACGTATGCCCAAAAATTTATCCCCACGCGTGAAATTAACCGAAAAGATCGATAAAAAATGCAAAGAATGTTTTACTTGGATAATTTTTATCCATAAAATGAATTCCAGGCCAAATTTCTCCAAAGTGGAATAATCTTCTTGATCTGGAGCCAATCAACACCCAGAAAAGTAATCAGGGAACATTTCCATTAACTTGAGAAACTAAAAGCAAAAAATCAGGATTGAAACATTTTACATTTACCAAAAATTGACCATCAGGTTTCCTAAAAAGTAATGGATGAATAATTGAAATCTGAAACCACTTGTTTTTTTTAAATGGAAGGACGGTTTGCCCATAAAGCCTTTTCGATTTGGAAAGAGACCCTTTTTTCTTGTTAATGGAAGAATTCCACTTCTGCTTTTTGTCAAGTTTTTTTTTTTTTAACAGTCCGTTTTTCCCCTGAAAGATTATTTTTTTCCCATTCCACCCTTCCCACCTCAATCCCAAAAAAACCTTATATTCGGCGTAAAACACAAGTTTTTTTGTGCATCAATTCATCCTTCCACCATTGTTTTTTTTACAAAAATTTTTTTCCCAAACATTATTAGCTTTTGGTTAACAATCCTCCCCTCTGAAAAGAAGGAAGGAAGCGGAAAAAGAAGAACTCTCCGTTTATTTTGAGGCTCCGTTCCCAGTTAACAGGGTAAAAAAAAAAGAAATTTCTTGAACCTGATGAAAACCTAAAAACACTGGCCAATCTTCCTTTTTGCAATCCTAATCACCAGACAACCACACCCCAAGAACACCAACCCACCCCACACCACACACCACACACACACCACCCCCCAACCAAAACACCACAACCACACACCACAACAAACACAAACAACCAAACAAACAACAATACAACAAACATCACACAGCCGCCGCGCCGCAACCAGCCCGATACCCCAACAACCAATTATTACTTTAAAATAAAATAATTTTTTTCTTTTTCAGTTAAAAAACCAAAATTGAAAGAGAAGGGAAAACAATAACATTTTTTGGAACAAACTTCCACTGATTTTTCCGCTTTTTTCCCCCTCTTCCAGCCAAAATCCAATTTTAAAAATTTTGGAGAAATCTTTTTTGTTTGAAAAATAAAATATTTTTGGAAAAGAAAAACACATTGTTTTAATAACCCTCAAAATTTAAATGTTTGGGGCATGGAAATAACTTTTATTTAATTATTAAAAAAATAAAAAAAAGACCCTTTTGATTTTTTTTTCTTTTTCCCTATGTTGTGGCCTTTTTTTTTAAAACGATTTTCTTTAATCCCATGTTTTTTGACTGTAATTATAGTCAAGGGAAATTTTATAGGCACAAAATTAATTAAAAAATAAGTAAATATTTCCTTAATTTAGTTGATTTAACATATTTTATTTTTTCAATTTTTCTCCCCTAATCTATTAATAAGTTTAAAATTTCTCCCAATCATATATTATAAATCACTCCATTGTTTCATTTTTTTTACAAATCAACCGTGTTGTTGTTGGTTTTTTATTTTTTATACAAACATTTTACATTAATGAGTCTTTTTTTCTCCCATTATTATTATTCAAAGACTTTTTTTTAATAAATTATTTTTAATTACTGTTTTTTATTAAACCATTTTTTATTTATAAAATTATAAATCCCGTTTTTTTTTTTAAAATTTTTTATCCATATTTGAACTAATTCCCCAATTGGAATATGTAAACTTTGGATCAAGAAAATAGCAAGAGTAGTGTTAAAAAAAGAAGAAGATAAAAGTAAAAAGAAAAAGTTTTGTAAAGCTGCGGGTTATTTAAAATTAAATTTTAATGGACCGAAATAATAAATGCATTTTAATATTAATGCATATTTAAATCCTTGGATAATACAAGATATAAGTTTTTTTTTCAACAATTTTTTAGACGAATTGGCATTGAGAAAAGAGGGAAGGGAGGGTAACCCGACATTTGTTTGTTTTTTTTATTAATTTTTACAAACCTAATTTCGAGAGAATAATTCCCCACCCCCTAAAAAGGAAAGGCACCCAAGCGGGAGAAAAAGAAAAAGGGAGGGAAGCCTAAAGGGAAAAAAAGGGGGACAGGGACGGCTTAAAAAAAAAGAAAGGAACGGAAAGGATTAAAAGGGGAAGGGGAAAAAAAAAGGGGTGGAGTTCAAGAAAAAAGGGGGATGGAGGGGAGAAGCAAAGAGGAAATAAGGGAGCCGAAGGAGGCGGAAAAGGGGGGGTTTTTTAAGGGGGAAGAGAGAAAGGGAAAAATGGTTGAGGAAGCCGATAAAAAGGACATAGAGTGGGAGGAGAGGAGTGAACCTAAGGAAAGACGCGGGGAGCCCAGAATGGGGGTTATAGAGCGGGAATGGAAAGGAAAGAAGAGAGGGAAAGGAAACACGGGGAGGAGAGAGTAACCCCCCTTAATATAGTGATTTGTCACTGCTTGTTTTGTTTTTAGACATTTATTGCTATCCTTAACACTATTTTAAATCATTGTCATCATTATTATAGCTATCGTTCGTATCAACTGGTCCCCGATTTTTTTTTTTTTTTTCTTTTTAAAGCCCGTTTGTTATGGAATTTGGGTTTTTTAATATAAAGTATCTCTTTTACATAAATTCCATTAAGTAAACTAGATTTACACTATTTTATTAGTCCTATTATACACTAATTTTATTGAAATGTAGAAAGCTGTAATAAAAAAAAAGATTATTTTATCCCATAGTTTTTTAAATAAAAACACCCGAGCCAAAAAGAAATGAACAGCAGGAAACAAAACAAAAACTCATAAACTCTCTGGCAATGGAAAATAAAGAAAAAATATTCCTAGGAGAAAAAGCGAGAATGAAAAAGACGAAACATATTTTTACATTTTCAGAGTCAGTGCCCAATTATCAATTTTTTGGGAATATCTAGAAATACAAGATGGATTCCCATTTTCTCATGGTCCACAGTATTGAAACGGGAACAAGGAAAAAGGGGAAAGTTTTTTTCCGCAAGTTTGAATGAATTTTTTTATTTTAAAAATTTATTTCCCCGCTGAAATATACGAAAAGTATATGAACCACATTTTTTTTAGAGGCTGTCCATCCATGGTTAAAACCCGTTTATTTTTAGAAAAAAAAAACCCCTTTTACTAAAAATGAAAAGATATAAAAGCCGTGGACCAAAAGAAAAAAAGAAATGTTTTTTATAGTTTGTGCGAGTCCCATATTGGCCCAATATGTTTCAGAGGGTCCCCCCCCCTCGTTTTTCTTGGTCTTTTTTCGTGAAAGGAGAATTTTTTCCCCCCCTTTCCCAATAAGTTTTCATGGAGTCAGCCTTTTCCTTGTCCCGTTTGCTTTCCCCGGCGGGGACACCGTATTTTTTTTTTTTTTTTTCCGAACTCCATGCCAGTGGTTTCGGGATTAACAGTTTCCAGTATAAATAATATATATAATTTATATATAATATATTAATATATATAAATATATATTTAATAAGATATATATATATATAATATATATAATTGTGGGTTGTTGTTGTGGGGGGTTGTTGTGGGTGGTGGGGTGGGGGGTGTGGGGTGTGGGTGGTTTGGTGTGGGGTTTGGTGTGGGGGTGGTTGGTGTTGTGGGGTGTTGGTGGGGGGGGGGTTGGTGGATGGTGGTTTTTTTCTTTTTTTTTTCTAATGCTAACTTATTCTAATTACTTAATTTCTTATTCAATTACTAATTTAACTGCCTAAATTATTTTATTTTTTTTCTATTTATAATTTTTTTCTTCATATTAAGTAATTCAATTATTTTTTTTTTTGTTTCTATTAAAATCCACTCAGTCCCGAACTACTTCTTTTTTTTTTGAGGATAAGGGTTTTTTTTTGGCAACAAACAACAAAAATTATTTTATTATTTTACCTTCAGCTGCGTCTTTTACATTAACCACATATTAAAAATATCCCAGACACCTCCAAACAAATATTAGGAGCGTTTTTTTTTCTTAAAATGTAAAAAAAATTGCAGGTTCCCCCTCTTGTTTTTTAATTTTTTATTCAAAAAATCTAACCCCAAAAGGTTTTGTTATTCCAAACAGAGGAGATAGTAAGGGATTTGTCCCCCTTTATACACCTTAATTAAAACATCCTTACGAAAATCATCGCGCGCATAGAATTTTCACAAACAAAAGAAAAAAAAATCAAACATAAAAATAATTAACCTACCAAAAATAAATGTCCATGTGATTTGTTCCCCCCCTCGGCCACCAGAAAATAACATTAGAAGTAAAACATTTGGTATGGTTTTTTTCTACTATTCCCACTGAAAGGGAGAAAGAAAAGAAAAAAGACATGGGGTAAATGTTCCAGTGGGCCGAAAAAAGAGTGGGTTGTTTTGCAGGGAACCCTTTGTTGTTCCCCCCCCAAGACAAAAAAAATTTTTATTTTTTTTCTGGCTCCCCCTCCCTTTTTGTCTCGGAATGGCGTCCCCCAACAGCCTCCCACGAGCAAACTCTCCTTTTCCCCTTAAAAATAAAAATCTGCATTTTTTTTAAGGTCCCAGTTTTCGGGTTTTTCTGCAAAGTAACTAAGAAGCAACTAAAGTAACTTTTACCTTATGCATGCATTCCCGAACATCCCAATATTTTTTTAATGAAATATAAAAAAAAAAAATATGGAAAAGAAACCACAGAGAACTAGAAAATGCAGAGATCCCCGGCGTCCCCTAAACCCCGCTTTTAGAAAACACCTTTTTTTGCAATGGCTCCCTCTTTCCCTCTCTGCCCCACGTGTTTTTTTTTACACCACAAATTTTTCCAATCATTTCCTTTTGAAAAAAGGTGCTGTAAATATTTTTTTTCTTCACAATAAATTTTGTTTTTTTTTTTTTAAGAATTTTAAATATTTATATAATATAATTTTATATAATTATATATATATATAAATATCTTATATAATATTAATTGTAAAAAACACACAACCACAACCACACAAAACACACACACAACACCAACACACACCCCACACAAACACAACACACACACACCACACCACCACAACACAATATATAATATATATTAAATATATAATATTATATATAATATATATTAATATTTATATAATATATATTATATATGTATATATATATGTGTGTTAAATATAATAAAAAAAAAATAAAATTTTTAACACACACACACCACACACCACACACACACAACACACCCACCCACAACACACAACAACACACCACAAACACACACAACAAACATATATATTTATATATATATATATAATATATATTATATAATATTAATATATATACAATATTATAACACACAACCCAACCCCCCCCAACCCCACCACACCCCACAAAACAAAAAAACCACACACACACCAACACACAAACCCGTGTGGTTGTGGGGGTGTTGGGTGTTGTGGTTGTGTTGTTTTTTAATCCCTTTAATCCCCCCAGAAGTGAAATTAACCGCAAAATATAAATTATAAACTGGAATTTTTATTATTTTATGTTAGCGGTTATACACCCCACCCTTCCGTTTTTTTTCCCCCATTTATATTTTTTATTTACCATTTTAACTAAATTTCTCCTACTCGAGCAAATCGGAACCTCAAAGACTGTCCACGACGGCAATCCTGAGTTTCGAAGGTTTCGAGTCACCCGACCGGCCCGGGTCCCGTTTTTCCTCTAGAGAAGGAAAACTTCCACCTCGATTTGTTTCCCTACCTTTCAGTCCAGTAAAGCAATGTTTTTTTCCGTGGCCGTCCCCAATTTCAAACCCCCGGATGAATGGGGGGAGGGTTTTGACGGCAGGAAGGGCATTCCCGTTCCGCAAAAATGTGCCCAAACCGTAAAGTGAAAGATGCGGATACAAAGAGTGGGGAGGAAGAAAGATCCCGCAAACGGCGGGACCCCGACTAGGGATTAAAGCCATAAGAAAAGAAGAAGAAGAAGAAAAAAAAAAATAAAAAATAAAAAAATAAATAAATAAAATAAAATAAATAAAAATATATAAAAATATTATAAATATATAATATAATTATAATATAATATTTATTATATATTATATTAATATATAAATATTATATATATAATTAAATAATTCCTCCCCTTACTTCCTTTTTATCCCTCTGGGTTTTTTTCTTCTGGCGTTTATTTTCTGCGAAAAAAACCCTGAAACTGAGAGGATTTTAAACCAAGTGCCCCCCCCGGGTCTTTCCAGCTCACTTTGTTCTCCCTCCGTAAATTGACAAGACCCCGGAGGAGCTTTTTTTAGCTGGCTTTTTTTTTTATGTAATTCTTTTTTCCCCTGGAAGACCGCGGTTTTTTTCCAAGGTTGCATGAAAGAAGAATTGGCACTGTTGGTTATGTACCCTCTGCAATGGAGACCGCCGAGTCCATTAGCAGGAAGGTTTTTTTTTTTCGTAGTTTTACTGGAAATTTTTTAATGGCAGGGAGTTGAAAAACTACCGGCTGATTTTACCTTTTGGTTTTGTAAAAAATCCGGACCGGAGCAAGTAAGATTAAAAAAAGAAAACTGATTTGCTGCATTTTATGAACCCATGGATTTTAATATAAAATTACAATACACATACACACACCACACACACACACACACACCACACACACAACACACCACCCCAACACACCAACACCAACCCCAAAAACCCACAACACACACCACACACAACATACCACACACACAACCAACCACACCCACGCAACCTAACCACAACACACACACCCAAACCTTTAACACTTACCACAACACCACAACAACCCACAACACAAAAATTATATATATTTAATAAATAACTATATATATATAAATTATATAATTATATATAATAAAATACCATATACAATAATATCTTTTTTTTTTTTTTTTTTATATTAATTAAATTTTATAAAATAAAAAATAATTTAAAAAAAAAAAAAAAAAAAAACCCCCCCCCCAAAACCCCCCCCAAAACCCCCCCCCCTTTTTTTTAAAACCCCAAAAAAAAAACCCGAACTTAAAAAAAAAAAACCCCCCCCCCCCCCCCACCCCCCCCAAAAAAATTTTGAAAAAAACTTTAAAAAAAATTTTTTTATTTTTTTAAAAATTTTCCCCCTCCCCCTTTTTTTTTAAAATTAAAAAAAAATTTTTTTCCCTTTTTTTTTTATTTTTTTTAAAAATAAATTACAAAATTTTTTTTTTTTTTTTTTTTTTTTTTTTTAAAATATTTTTTTGGGGGGGGGGGTGGTGTTTTTTTTTTTGGGGAAAAATTTTTGGGGGGGCGGGGGGGGGGGGATTGGTTTTCATTTTAAATTAAAAAAAAAAATAAATTTAACCCAAAACACCACACACCCACCCACACCCCAAACAAAACACAAAACACCACCAAAACCCCCCCCAAACCCCCCCCCCCAAAACCCCCCAAAACAACACCCCCCAAAACCAAAAAACAACACCCACACAAAAACCCCCCAAAACCAAAAACAACACCCCAACCAACCCCCAACCCCAACCCACACCCACACCCACCCCCAACCACCTTTAAAACCCCACCCACACAACCCCAAAACCCCAAAAACCTTTTAACACCCCCAAACAACCCCCACACCACCACAAAAAAACCCACCATTTAAATAATTAAAACATTTTAAATATATATTAAATTTATATAATAAAAATTTATATAATTAAATATTAAATTTAATTTATAATATTAATTAATTATTAAATTTTAATAATATATATAATATATAATTTATTATATTTATATATTAAAATACTATTATAAATTTTAATAATAAAAAATATTAAAAAATTTATAATTTATATATATTTTTTTTTAAATTTTGGTGGGTGTTGGGTGGTGGTTTTTTGTTTGGGGGTTTTGGGGGGGTTTTGTGTGGGGGTTTTTTGGTTGGTGTGGGTTTGTAAAAAAAAATTTTGGGGTGGGTAAAACTTTAAAATTTTTTCCCTCCGTAAAAAAATCTGAACCCTTTTTGGTTTTTTTTTTGAATTTTTCTAAAAAACAAAATTTTCCCCCCCCCGGGCCCCCCCGGGGGGAGTTTTTGGGGGGTTTTAAAAAGCTTCCCATTTAACTCATGCCATGAAGTAGAATTAGGCATTTGGGGCCCCCCCATGGAAGCCTTTTGTTAGATTTTCCCAGGTTTTTGCAAAAACCCTATTTAGTGGGGTTCCGTTGTTTATGGTTGGGTTTTAGTAACCCCGGCCCCCTTCCCAGTTTTTTTTTCCATACCCCGGGTTTTCCGGAGGGGCTGGTCAGGGAGGAAATTGGGTTTTTTTTTATATATCCCAATACATGAGGCATTGCCAATTATTCCAATCTTTACATATGTTCCCCCCCAAATAATTTTATTATCTATTTTATCTTATCTAATCTTAAAACCTTTATCTATTAATTAAAATTTTAATTAAATTTAAAAAAATATAAATTAATATATTATATTCAATTTTAAATATATATATAATATTTAAATATATAATTATATAATAATTTAAAATTATTAAATTTTTTAGTATATTAATAAATTTTAAAATTTTATTATACATGGGACGAAATAATAATTTTAAAAAATCCCCAAAACCATTTTTTTTTATAATATAATATATATTAATATATAATTAAAATATAATATATTTTAATATATTTAATATATAAATAATATTTTAATATAATAATATTTTAATAATATATAATATTATATATATATATTATATATTTATTTAAATTATTTAAATTAATATTACCCTTTCACCCAAAAATTTATTTTATATATTAAACCAAATTTTTTTTTTATATATATTTAATATTAAAATTTTTTATTTATATAATTAATATATATTAATTTAAATATATAATATATAATATATATAATTTTATAATAAATTACATACATTTCTTTCTTCCTTTCTAAAATTGGGCCCTTTTCCCCCCCTTTTTCCCCGGGCGTTTGGGTGTCAATGGTTTTTTTTTTTTTTTCCATCCCGTTTTTTTGGTCTTTTTTTGGGAAAAACTTTAGCAAATTTTTTCTAAGTTCCAACTTTTTCCCTGGCCCATTGTTTTGAAAAGAATCTTTTTGGTTTCAAGCTGGTGGGGGAAAGAAAACTTTTCCCTTTGCCCTTTTTTTGGGTCCCCCCACCCCTGCTTTTTCTTTTTTCCCTTTCCATCTTTTTTTTCTGTTTAACCACTAAGGGTTTTTCAAGTTTTTTCCCTTGTTTTTTACAATCTCATTTACGTGTCCCCCTAAAAAAAATTTTCCATCTGTCCCCCTTTTTTCTTGATAACTTTTTTCATCCCCAAGGGTTTTTTCCCCTTTTTTTTTTTCCTGCTCTTTCCCTTTTAAAAACTTCTTTCATTAGTAAAAATTCTTTTTCTGCCCCAATGAAATTTGACCAATTCTTTTTGAAAGGAAACCACATTTTTCTACTTGACTTTTTTAAAACTTTTTTTCTTTCAT
>NW_023659612.1:5000-20966 GCF_015228065.2 Penaeus monodon
GGAAAAGATTTTTTGGGGTTTTAAAAAAGAAGGGAAAAGAGCCAAACAGAAAAAATTTATGTGAAAAAGAGTGAGACGGAGGAACGAGAAAAAGGGCCCGCACAAGGGGAAATTTGGAACATAAAAAAAAAAAAAAAAAAAAAAAAAAAAAAAAAAAAAAAAAAAAAAAAAAAAAAAAAAAAAAAAAAAAATTGGTAAAAACCCCAAGCCGCAAAAGAGTTTAGCAGGGAAAGGGCAACTTGGGAAAAAGCAAAGAGGATTGTTTTATTTTAAAATTAAAGTAAAAAAAAAGAACAAACAGCCAGCTTTGTTTAACCCAAACAACATCACCAAGATACAGTTAAATAAAATTTGAACTTTTTCCTCAATTTTTTTGGGGTTTTCATGCAGCTCACTGAGAATAAACTTTTGTGGGGGCTTTTTTTGGAAGTTGAAATCAGTGTTTTTCTTTGAAAATAAATTTCTAAGAGAGCAAACTTGGAAATTATAAAAATTGTATGGAAAGGGTAGTAATACAAGTTTAAAATGGTTTAAAATTTTTGTTTTATTCCCAAACATGAACTTTACTCATGTATAGGCACCCTTTTCAAATCTCACACTTTTTCCTTTTGTCAAAACCCCCCGTACTCTCCCTTCCCCCCCTTTACTATCCTTTTCAACCCTCCTCCCGCCCAGGGCCATCATCCTGAAGGCGTGACTTGAACCTTTTATTCATACCCCTTTTTTTACCTTTTTTTTTTTTTTTTATAGTGCTAATGCCTTTGAGCAACACTTTATTTAGCTTTGAACTTTAAAAACCTTTAACCATGCACAAAATTGTTTATTTGCTGTTCACCGTTAAACTAATTTGTTTGGAATTTGGCTAGGAAAAAATTTAAAATTGCAATGTATTACATTTTTTTCACAAAAAATTTGAGAAAGGTATTTAAAATAAAGGGTCAATAAATAAAGATCTTTATATTTGTATTATTTGCAGAGGGCCACAACAAATCTAACCATGGCATCCTACAGGAAGGCCACACTAATTATACACACATTAGATCTAGATAGTTCAGCTTTGCAGATGGTACACTGATTTTTCCCTTTCCATTTTTTGTGCAGTTAATTATTCTTAGGTTACTTTCTCTACGGTTCTTGCAGTTTATACTCACAATAAAGTTATTGGAGAGGAGTATAAAAATTTTTGACACAAAACCTCAATACCCCAAAAAGGGTTGAAATTTTTTCAAAAATTTTCTATGTTTATTAACCCATCTTTTATGTCATCTAAACTGAGGAAATCCAGCTGTATTAGCATACAAGTGAAGGGGGAAATTATGTAGTCATACCTGATTACTAGCAACCCTTTTTTAATGCATTTTTTAAAGCTCCCTTTAGCCAGCAAAGGCACGAAATCAAATACAAGGATTTACTTTACTACTATTTTTAAATTTCTTTAAATTTATAATATTTACCCGAGTAAACTTTTTTTAAATTTTAAGTGGGCAAAATTTATCTTCTTTTTTAAATGTTCCTAAAATCCCATTTTTCAGTTCAAAAGGTTTTAAATAAGTAAAACTAATTTTTGCAAATGTTTTGATTTTGTGAAAAGCCTTTTGGCTTGCGGGGCTTTGCAAAAAATTGGGGAAAACTCTCTGCAAAAAAAACTGGATGAACAGGAAGTCCTTTAAAAAAAGATTGCACCAAAAATCAAACAAAATTTACTACAAAAATCAATTTTTGAGTTTGCAAAACCCTTATTTTTTATAGAAATTTTTTAAAGTACGGAAACCCAAAATCGGGTATTTGTGTTTTTCTGAGCCAAGTTTTTTATTTTTTTTATTTTATTATTTTTGTTTTTTGATGAAAAAAGCCAAAAAATTTTATTTTATTCATATTCATTTATGGCACTTTTATGGAAAAAGTATAACATTGTTTATTAAAATTTGTGACCTCAATAGCAGTTATTGCTTAAAACCTTTGGCACTTCACAAGTAAAAAGAGAGACTAGTTTTTCCCTAATTTTTCTCTCCCATACTTAAAATTAAATATATCACATATTTTTTAAAATTCACAGGGTATGGCTGGGTGACAACTCTATGGAATACATTTAAAAATTTCATGCATGTTTGTACAAAAAACCCCAAACAACATTACGTGATCCCAGTAAAAAAAAAAGCCCATTTTTTGGGAACTAACACTAAAAAAAGGACTTTAAAATGCCAAAAATTTTGTGTCATGTACTGTTTTAAAAACTATTTTGTAATCCCTTCTATAAAATTTTTTTGTGCCTATAAGCTAAAATTCCATTTTTTTCAAAATCTGTTCTCATTAACTTAAACGAAATAAATAATAATGGTCTACAAAATGACTTATTAGTTTAATTTTTTGATCCTTTTTAACAAATATTATAAAACACTAGAAAAAGGCTAAATTTGATGGACTTAGTCTTTTGTAAATGTTAAGGGACACTTTATTTAAATTTAAAAAGATTAAAAAGGGGGAAACAAATAAAAGATAAAGAAAAGGAGAAAAAAAAAAAACCCCATATGTCTATCAAACAAATCCCCAATGTGAGTGCGGGGTTAGCATTTTTCCCCACTCCTAAAATATTTAAAAAGGTTCATGCACAAATTGGGTTTAAAAAATTATTCTATAACATTTTCAAATTTTAAAAAAATGGATTCTACTTAATTTTATTTTGGGAAAATAAAAAACCCCTGGAATGAAACATTGTCAAAGGTTAAATTATTGTAGTTATATTCAATATTTGACTTCAAAATTCTATGTTTACATTCATCGATTAACAGTCAATAGTATATGTATAATTGTATATATTTAGTTCTTTTAACCCCTCAAAACATGTGCATATTGAAAGTCCCTATCTATTTCTAGCTTAAATCACTCGCTCTTTGCAAACTGCATTCATGTTATCACAAATACAGTTTTCTAACAATTAAAGAAATTGTTAGAGTAATACTTCTTTTGCAAACAAAAACATGTTTAACTGAAAAAGTGCACAATCGGGAAATATAATTGCTCATTTCACCATTTTTTCTTTTTTACATAAAATCCTTTTTAAAACAAAAAATTAATGTAATATGCATTAATCGTATACATTTTGGGTATAAAAAGGGTAAGATATAAGCGTTTATTTTCAGTTGCTAAATTACCTAACTAGTTTTTTAAATTTTGCTGCATTCTTATCTCCAGTTTTTTTGAAACTTTTTCCAAAGACTACTTTTTACAGAAAAGTATATATTGCAAGATTCTTTACCAATTCCATCGGGTTTTAAACCCAAGGCCCGTATCTAAATAAAAAAAAAAAAGGCAAGAGATACTTTGTACATTAATTGGAAAAATAACTCAGGCACAAAGCTACGATGAAAAAAAAAAAAATAAATAAAAAAAAATTGGCATTTTGTTATTTTTATTCTGTTTCCCATAATTCTACTTCTTAAGCACAATCCAGTGAAAAAAAAAATAGAAGGCTGAACTCTTTTGGCACCGGGGCACAGTATTACCCACTGAAATTTTATTTTTGTAAAATTTGTTTACAAAAAGATAGCCCCCTTTAAGTACTCAGAACCAAAAAAGTCAACTGTTTTCCCCCATTCTTTGTATTTTTAGTTTTTTTTTTCTAATGCTTTAATACCCACTTGTTATTAGTTTGCTTAAATGTTTGTTTTAAAAAATTCAATATCAATAAGAAAAAAAAAAAAACAAAAATTCTAAAATATCAAAAAAATGAGATAGGTGGGTTTTACTAATTGGCTACTTAGTGATAAGCTCTTATGGACCCATGTTGTAAAACAAAATTAAAAAAATAAACTGCGGGGGGAATGCAGGGCCCAAAGGGGTTAAATTCAAAAGGAAATATTAAATCAGGGTCGGGAAAGGGAAAACCCCTGGGTTTTTTAAAAGCAACTCTAATGGTTTTATTTTGTTTATCTTGCCTTACTGTAACTGCTAATTTGTCAGAAAAGGAAAAAAAGTTTCAGACAATTTTGTAAATTTTAGTAAAATGTAAAAAAGTCAATGAAATAATTTTTTATCTAATATTTCCTCGCCGCAACTGAGACAAAAAAAAAAAAACTACCCATTCACACTTTTAAAAAAGTAACTTATCTTTCATTTAATGGAATATTTTCTTTTTTTTTAAAGTTAATATATAAAATATGATAAAGGATGGATTAATTTTCCATTCCCTTTAAAATTTTAATACATGCTAAACAATCTTAATAAAATTTAACAAGAAAACACTTTACCATCTATTACTAAAAATTTAATGTTATTTTTTAATCATTCCAAAAAACCCTTTCATACTCTCTCAAAACTGAACTTATTTTAATACCCTTGAAAATTTTTTTTTTCTTCAGTAAACGGCACTTGTTAAAACAAAAATTTTTCATATTGCAAAACATGTTTTTTCATCAGTATTTAGAATCAATAAAAAATATGAAACTGACTGGTTTAAGACCGTTTAATGGGGACGGGTGACGCTCCAGTTATATAAATAAAAAAGGAAACTACTAGTTTTGTGTTAAAAAAAATATATGAAACGGACTTCCCTTTTTAGTTAGTAATGATCCTAAAAAATATACAAAATAATATTTAAAAAAAAACTTTTGTTGAGGGCCAACTTATCACAATTTGTTGAAAAATTTTAAAAATTTCATGTGGGGAGAAAATAAAGAGCAACACCCCCCAATCTTGGTCAAGCAAACATTCTAGCCCAATAAAAAACTTTCAAGAAAAAAACCTGGCTTTAACTTTTTGGGGTCACCCCTGATGTACTAAATGTGTTTTTATGAATATCAATATATTTCATTTTTCCCTTACAGAAAAATGTATGCCTCATATTTTTTTCACATGTCCATATTGCCATAACCTAATCGTAATATTACTTACAGAAAAAGCTTTTTGAGTTAAAAACTATTCAACTTTATAATCCATAAACTATACCCCATTTTAGCAATGCCCCCAATTTTTTTTTTTTTTACTATTTATTTACTTTTTTTTGGGGAGTGTGGGGAAATTAACACCATTTCAAGAGTTTTTCTTTTTTCGCCTGTTTATAACAGGGTATTAAAAAAAATAGCAAAAGCTCAATTTTTTGATCACGTTCTTCTTCGAAATAATTAAAAGTTAGGTCCTTTTGGACGGATAAAATTTTTTTTTGTGGGAAGATTTAAACCTTCTCCCTTTGGGGGAATAAATGCAATTTTTTTACTTATGTACAAAATATATCCCCTTCTTTTTATTTTTATCCATATTGGCACTCCTTTTATACTTGCCCAAAAACTTTTCAGCTAAAAATGTTTGGTTTGGTCCTTTAAACCCACACACAACACTACGCCCTTAAAAACATTATGTTTTTTTCATATGGCTCTGGTTTATTTGACTTTTGTTTGCATTACTTTTTACTATATTGTATAAGCAAATCATCTTTTTTCCCTTTTCACTTCCTGACATATTTCACAGGTAAAATTTCTTGTCCTTTCCTCTCAATTACGTCATAAACAGTAAAATCCCCAAGTAAAATATATTGACAAAAAGGTCTCTATCGGGCAAAAAATATGGATTTTTTTCCAAAAAATAAAAAGCACATTTTTTCGTAACACTCACATCCACAAAATCCAATTTGTGCCCTAGGTCTACATTCTCCTTGAATGTCCACCAGTTTTCAAGTATTTTTTACTCAGCGCAGAAGACTGAGTGTCTACCCCCCCTATGACCTCTGTGGGTCTCCACAAAACTTGCGGGGGGTAAGCGACGGGGAGGGAGGGGGCCCTGGGGTTTCAGTTCTACTCTGCGAGGGGCTGTAAATTCTGGATTCCTGCCATGTGCCCTGGAATCATACTCGGTTTGGGGAGAGTAATAAGTACTGGAAGCTGGGGAAACGTGTACGTTTTTGGGAAAAGCCGTGACATGGCCCGCTGCTTCTTCGGTCTCAAAGTGCCGGAGAAAAGGGTTGACAGTAACAGTGACGTGGATGTCTTTTTTACTGCCCCTTCTCCACTAGAGTGCCCATCCCACTCCCTTTACATTCCACGCAACAGTCCCGTTGTAGCTATAGTCTGTTTTGAGGTAGAAGAACTCCGTGGGGGTGGAACAGGTGGGGAGACCCCAACTCTTCTACTTTCTCTTTTTTTTGGCTTTGTTTCCCTTCTGCTCCATCACTGGGGCTCAGTGAGCTGCTGCCACTATTGATCTTGTCACTAATCCTTTCTTTCTTTACCCCCATAGCTGAAATGAAAAAAAACAGCATATTCACTTAATGAAATAGAAATGTTATATCCCTTATTTACTTACAAAGGGATTGACACTTGCTATACAAATAAGCAAATGATTCTACCCATCTGTTTTAAAAAAAAAAAATTTTTTATGTCCCAAGATTTATCACAATCAAAGAAAACCCTTTTGGGCTCTATATCTCAGATGACAATCTCAAAAAATAACATAACAGAAACATCAAAACTTTGTGTACGTGAGTTCTTTATGCATTAATTTTTTTTCCACATCTCCGGGAAAAGGGGAAACTGAAATTAGGTTTCACAATCATCAACCCTTCCCCCAACCAAAAAGGGAAATGGCATAAAGTTTTATCCCGTGCCCCTAGGTTTAATTTAACGTTTTATGTCAATATTGCTGTTAATAATGCAATAACACTTTAGTTTCATAAAGTCTATAATAAAAATAACAGTTTTATATTGAGGCTTTTAGTAAAAAAAGACTTTTTTTCCTAAAAATAAAGGAAGGTAAAAATCGGTGACATCAAAAGGGGTCTACAATTGACTCCTTTGTGGCTGAGCACTAGAATCAATGTGCAGACATTTCACAAAAAAATACAAAGTAAACCATTTTCCAGGGGCCTTTTCGGTTAAATATCGATATTCCTCTATCACCCTAAATCAGCCTTCACTACTTTTTTAATTTTTAGCAATATCACTATTTTAAATCTATGCTTTAAAATATCATAGAACCTACAGAGCTTCAAGTATTAAACCCAGAAACTGAACATCCCAGACTTTAAAATCTATTTTAAAACAAAAATGCAAAACAAAAATCCTAGAACCACTCTTACTCACCAGGTGGGGGTAGCACTCTTTTTTCCCCCTCTTCATGAATTGTGCTCCTTTCCCTGTATTTCTTTCTCCTTCTCCTTCTTTTCCTTCTTCAATTCCCCCTCTTCCTTTTCCCCCAAAAAAGTTCCCCTAAAAGTGCAAAAGAGAAAACATTTATCAAAAAACCCATTACACAAAAAACGCATCCCATAAACACACAGAAAACATAAAAAATTTTAAAAGTCCTAAATTTCATTACTTTGTAGCTTATTGTTTTTTTGTTGATGTTTTTTCGCAGGGAATTAAGTGGGAATGTGGTTAAACAAAATGCTGTGTCTCCACCTCCCGTACAGCCCGAAGTCCTCCAAAAGGTGGTGAATCCTCCTGCTTGGGATAACTTAATTATGTAAATGTGAAAAATAATTATACAACATGCAGAATTTTCATAAGTCAAAAAGGGAAGGAAAAAATTTATAATATTATAATATATTAAAATATATATATAATATATATATTATATTTTAAAATATATAATATATATTTATATATACAAAAATAAATTTTTATTAATTTTATATATATATTAAATTTTATATATATATATATATATATATAAAATTTTAAAATATATATTACAATTTATATATATATATATATATATATATATATATATATTAAAATTATATATTATATATATTATATATATTATATTTCAAATATATATATTTAATTATATATATATATAATATATATATATATACAAAATAAAATTTAATCAAATATATATAACAAAATTATATATATATATATATATAATATAATATATAATATATATATATATAATACATACATACATTCTATAATATGTATATGATACATAAAATATGCATAAACAGAAATATAAATATATATACCACAAATAATTCATATACATATATATCCATATATACATGTCATACATCATACATATATATTATTCTACTTTATACATTTTTAAAAAATATATAAAAAATATATATATATCACTATAAATACAACTATATACAAACATGTAATTTTAAAACTTTTATGTATTATATATTTTTATCACCACACACACCACATATCTATTTCGGTTTTTTTTCGATTCCAAAAAGTTTCGGTTTAGTTTCATTTTCTACTGTGGGTGTTTCCCTTTTTATCTTTGTGTTTTTTGTTTTTTAAAATATACAAAATATTATGTAATAATTCAAGGAAAATATGCATAAGGGGATAAAAGCTTTCAAAAACAAAAAAAATTAACTCATCTCTAAAATAAAATTTTTAATCAAATGCGACACATAAAACACTAATTTAATGTTAAAAAAATTTACAGTCAATCAGTTAATAAAATAATCTAATAATAGAAAAATTGAAACACGCAAAAGTCTTTTCCCCAAAATACCCAAAAGGTTTTTTTTTTTGTTCTCAAACTGGAGACGAATTTTTAGCTTTCCCCTTGGGGTTCTTTTTTTTGGTGTTAAGGGCTTTTCACGGTAGACTTCGGCGTACAGATTTTTTCTCGTGTTCGAATGGGCTCTCGAACCTTGAGGGTAGGTACTTACATTTATTTGTGAATTACATGTCTAGAATTGCTAAAAAAAAAAGTTGAAAATTTACTTAAAAAACAATTAACCAAAAGACATAAAAAAAACACAGGATCCAATTACCGTAATGAAAAAATAAATTTCAAATTTATCATTGATCACGGCAACTAGCTACACAAAAGATAAATATAGTTACCTTTGGGCTGCCCCCATGAATCTCTTTGTTTCCTTTCTTAATCAGCTGCATTATTCTTTCCTAAGCTCGCATCTTTTACAAATATCTGGAAGAGTATTTTTTTATACTGATAAACTTAGTTTGTGATATATCATCTTATCCCAAGTATATAAATTATCATTTATACTGAATTTCTTAAAGATAAAATAGGAGGCAACTTTTTGAAGTTTAATAAAATGAAAGAACAAACAACCATCTAATGACCCAAAATCAAACTATTTACCATATGGAGTTTTTTTTTTTCCCGGTTTTTTGGCCCTTGCATGAGGTTTTTCTCCTGCGCATCGTAGCTCCAAACATCCGGCTACAAAATTAAAATCATAGTAACATTAATAGTGGTATTGATAACTAAAGGGCAGTAGCTGTATCATAGGCAGTTTTAAAATTGAATTTAAGTTCCAAAAGTTTTACATTGGGTTCATGGCAATGGGTTTGGGAGTGATGCCCTTTGAAGGTAAAAAAACTGCCTCCAAGAAAAACCCTTTGGGAAAAATTTCCAGTTATCAAAATGCAGGAGCAAAGAAACCTATACTGGGACTAAAAAACGATTTGGCATGTAATAATAATATAGCCTATACAGAAAATCTAAAAGGAAATCTACACTGCATGTAAAGGAAAATGTAGAAAAAAAAACACAAAAAAATGCCTGTGTGCAGGTCTTTTAGCTATCATCACACAACATTAAAAATTTAAGGGGGAAAACAAGCTCACTGATCTTTCTTTTTGGGTAGGGAATCTGGCATATCATTCAAATCTGTAAATACCATAATTTTTTTCAAAATTGGAGTCTGGTCAAAGTATAGAATGCAAACTATCAAAAAATTAGGTATATTATAAACTACGTCTATTATGTTTTAAAGTGTTTTAGTGTAAAAAAAATCCCTTTCAAGCTTTGAAATGGCTACCTTCACAGTGACCCGTTCCACATGGGGTGGTTAGGGAAAAAAGAGAAAGGGAAAGACATTGATCACTTTCACTCTTTTAAGAAATAAAAACCAAAAAAAAACAAAAGTAAAAAATCTCATTACTACAAACCATATCCCCCCCCACACAAGGCAAAAAGCAGCACACACCACCACCACCACACACACACACAAACCACACACACACACACACACACACACACACACACCCCACACACACACACACAAAAAGCAACAAACAAATAAACAAAAACACACAAAGAGCTCTTTGATGAATATGAAAAAATCTGTTATTTAAAAACAAAATCATCCAGCAAAAAGAAAATGAACAGTTCATCTCACTTTTTATGAAAGTGAGTGAATGCGATTTTTACATATTATAAATTATATTTTATATTTTAAACTATATATATATATATATATATTATATATATATATAATATATAAATTATATATATATAACACAACCCACACACACACACACACACACACACACACCACACACACCCAAACCCAAAAAAACACACACAAACACACACACACAACACACACACATACCATACCCAACACAACACATACACATACACAACCCAACACACACCAATTATAATATATAATATTATATTATATATATTTTATATATATATTATATTTATATATATTAAGTTGTGTGTGTGTGTGTGGGTGTGTTGGTGTGGGGTAAGTGGTGGTGTAATGTGGTGTGTGGTGTGGTGTGTGTGTGTAAGTGTGTGTGTAAGGTGTGTGGTGTGTGGTGGGTGTGTGTGTGTGTGTGTTGGTATTGTGTGTGGGTTGGTATGTGTGTGTGTGTTTTGGGATTTTTGTGTGTTTGGTTTGGGAGTGTGTGTGTTTTGGATGTGTGTGGGGTTTGGTATTGTGTGTGTGGGGTTATGGGTGTGTGTGTGGTGTGTTGTGTGTGTGTGGTTGTGTGTGGGAAGGGTGTGTGAGGGGTGTGGGGGTGGAAGGGTGTGTGGAAGGGGGGCATGGTTGTGTGTGCGTGTGTGTGCGTGTGTGTGTGGTGTGGTGGGTGTGTGTGGTGTGTGTGTGTGTGTGTGTGGTGGTTTTTTTTTGTGTGTGTGTGTGTGGGTGTGTGGGGGGTAAGTGTGTGTGTGTGTGAGTGTGTGTGTGTGTGGTTGTGTGTGTGGTGTGGGGGGGGGGTGTGTGGGTGTGTGTAATGTGGTGTAATGTGTTGTAAGTGTGTGTGTTGGTTTGGTGGTAAGTGTGGTGTGTGTAAGTGTTGTGGTTTGTGTGTGTGTAAGTGTGTTTGTTTGGTGTTGTGTGTGTGTGGTTTGTGTGTTGTTGTGTGTGTGTAAGGGTGTGTGTGGGTGGGGTGTTAATATGTGTGTGTGTGGTGTGTGGGGGTGTGTGTGTGGGTGTGTTGTGTGTGTGGTGGTTTTTTGGGGGTGTGTGTTGGTGTAAGTGTTGTGTGGTAAGTAAATTGGGGGTGTGTGTGTAAATGTGTGTGTGTAAGGTAGTGAAGTGGGTGTAGTTAGTGTTTGTGTAAGTGGGTGGTGTAAATGTGGGTGTGTGTGGTGTGTGTGTGTGTGTGTGTGGTGTTGGGGGTGTGTATGTTGGGGGTGTAGTGTTGTGTGTTGGTATGTGTGTGTATTTTATGTGTTTTTGTGTGTATGTGTGTGTGTATGTGTGTGTGTTTGGGAAGTATGTGTGTGTAAGTGGGGTTGTGTGTAAGTTGTGTTGTTAAGATGTGTGTGTGTGTAAACTGTGTGTAAACAGTGGTGTAAGCATGTTGTTAAGAATGTGTGTGAAGAATGTGTGGTAAGCATGTGTGTGTGTGTGTGTGTGTGTGTGTGTGTGTGGTGTGTTGTGTGTGTGTGTGTGTGTGTGTGTGTGGGTTTTGTGTGTTGTAGTTTTGTGGTATGTGTTGTTTGTGTGTATGTGGGGTGGGTTTTTGGTGTAAGGGGTGTGTGTGGGGGTGTAAAGGGGGGGGTGGTGGAGTTGTGGGGTTTTTTAAGTGTGGGGTGTGTGGGTGTTTTGTAAGGGGGTGGTTTGGTTGTAAAAGGGGGGGGGGGGGGGGGGGGGGGGGGGTGGTGTGTGTGTAAGGGGGGGAATTTTTGTGGTGTGTGTGGTGTTGGGGTAAAATTTTTTTTTTTTTTTTTTTTTTTTTTAAAAAAAAAAAAAAAAAAAAAAAAAAAAAAAAAAAAAAAAAAAAAAAAAAAACAAAAAAATGATTTCCAAAAAACAAAAAAAAAAAGTTTTTAAAAAAAAAAAAAAAAAAAAAAAAAAAAAAAAAAAAAAAAAAAAAAAAAAAAAAAAAAAAAAAAAATTTTTTAAAAAAAAAAAAAAAAACAAAAAAATTAAAAAAACAAAAAAAAAAAAAAAAAAAAAAAAAAAAAAAAGGTGTGGTGGTACAGGGAAAAATTTTTTTCCCCCCCTTTTTTTTTTTTGTTGGTTTGTGTGAAGGTTTTGGTTGTGGTGGGGAGTTTTTCTGTAATGGTGTTGTGTTTTTTTTGAATTAATTTTTGGGGGTTGTGGTGTTTTTGTGTGGTTTGTTTTTGGGTTTGTTTATGTTTTGTGAGGTTGGAAGGGGGTGTGGTGTGTGTGGGTGGTGTTTTTTGGTTTGTGTTTTGTGGTGGGGGTTTTTTGTAATTGATGTAAGTGTTGTATTTTGTTAGTTGTTAATTTGTTGGTGTTGTGTTGTTTTTGGGGTGGTGTTTTGTTGGGTGTTTTTGTTGGTGTTTTTTTTTTTTTGAAAAAATGAGAGAAACATTTAAGGAAAATTAATTATTAGTTGGCACAGAAATATTATTTTCTAACTCTTTACTATTTTCTAATCATTCTTATTATCATTACTAGTACAGCCACTTTCATGCCATGTTATCCCATCTCTCAGACAGATTAATAGGTATGCAAATGATATTTTTTAATGAAGAAAAATAAAATCTAAAGCAAATTCTGATAAGTTTGCCAAACACCAGCTTATCAACAGAACAGCAGCCAAGGGAATAATACTACACATTTCAAGAACTGGCAACTTTTCTGAAGGAAAAGTTTTCTATACAAAGTTTAGACACTTCACAGAAACAGGTTTGATCCTATGACATAGTGGCAGTCTTAATTGAAGGGAAGGAAGACAGCTGCATCAGACACAGAACACTGTATTCAATCCATTAAGTTCCTCATCATTCCCTGTCATGATCTGACACAAATGCCAGTTTTAATAAATGTAAAAGAAGGAAATTGTATGAAGGAATACCAAGGGACATGCACTCTGAGGGGAAGTCTCAGTTCTACGGGCTGGGGAGCACTCTGTATGACTGCCAACAATTGGAAGAATGCAGAGGACCATCTCATAGTGGCATGGAATGATTTGGCCCAATCAAAGGAAAAACGATGAAACAAAGAAAAGACAACAACAGTGGAGCCATAGGGTAAGCTATACAAACATACTGACCCAACTGATCCTTAGGACATGGCATCCAAGTTTCAGCATTATCCCGCAGGAAAAATTATTTACATAATATAGGTTAGACATATACACAAGCCTTCCCTTTTTAGTTACACTGGGAACACAGATGATTAAGTCCTCTCCCATTCAAGAAGCACCTAGTATTGAACACTACCAGAGACTATATGGTATACAAGGGCTCCTTCACAAGAAAAGTGATTCCATGAGAAATGATAAAATATACTCTCAGAGAGAGACACTAAACTGACCACCAATCAGACTGCAGATATACCAGTACATATCTAGATTCTTACTCTGTATTAGTACTACCTCATGCACAAGGAAAATCAATATACAAAAATCCTGCATAAATAACCATCTGGTTGCTAAACCAAAGGTGTAGCATATAAAAATAAGGGGAATATTAAATGAGGTTGTAAAGGTACTTAATGCTAAAAATATATAAACAACAGGCTCCTAACCACAGATGATGAAGTTGAGGGCAAAGACATATCTACACTTTCTATGCTTTGAAGTCTCTACATGAGAATGGTCCATGAACACCTACAATTAATGAGTAATGGAAATATATTAAATGGTAATGTGAGAAAAGGAACACTACCACCAAAAGTCTGGCTACATCAACTGGCCAGTTGTTAATATCACATCAGAAGCAAGATCCAACCACAACTTAGCTTCATCACATGTCCTGAATCTCATATCTAACAACAAATGGGATGGAGTGCAAGACAACTGGGAACAACAGAGCCAAGACACACAGAATAACCAAAAACACTCACATATAGGATAGGCATTGGAGAAGGATTTTCCCTATACCATACAAATGCATACAAGTCAAAAATTTTGGCTAATGACTAAGTCAGAGACGATATCTTGAGAGGGCAATGATGAATGGTGAAGCCACCGTAATAAGTCTACTGATATTACTTCAGCATAGTTAATAATAGCTGCCAAATGATCAGCAAGAAATGACTGGGTTAGGAAATACTAATGCAGATGGGTCTCTGGAGAGATGACATAGATTTTTATTTTCCAACTAAATCAGGCAACTTAACTTACCCTTTCCTATTTGATCCCTTTCACATCAAAGGAAAAAGATTGGCAATAATAAAAATACACCCATGTAAGTATAAAGATGTCCTAAAACTCATCATTGGTCCACCTTTTAGGATCCTCCCAAGGCAGAGGGAAAGGAAAAAGAGTGTAACATTGCCTGAGCATTCCACAAGGGAGCTATGAGAACAATGTGTCCTCATGAAGTTCCTCAGCTTGTTAACCACCAAGACTTTGAAAGTATGCTGTGGGGTGACATGCTAGCAAATTACTTTGTTGTTATGGTATTAATAAGATGCACTATGCATAATATTCACCTGTGGTCATATTTGCTTTTGTCAGTCAAGCTCTGCTTGGATATCTCAGGATTTTGTGCTCAACCCAAGGACTGGCATAATCTTTTTTTCTTTTTAAACCAATAATGTTTTGATTTGCCTACATTAATAATCTGGTAACTCTATTGCAAACTACTATAAACTTATTTGCACAGTTGACCCAAAGCATGGGGTAACAGGACCATTGCAATTAGCCTACCAAACCATTGCTATTGGTGCAACTGCTATTAACATAATTTATCTGAATTTAGTCCAAGATTACATTAAAAAAAAAAAAAAACATTCAACATTTCTTCCTTACTCTTACCCCTCTCAAAAACTGGAAACTTTGGTATAAAAATGAAACCCAATTCCTATTCATATGGTATACAGCATACACACACATTTACAAAAGGCACAGCTAGTTTACTCATCTAAAAACAAGAAAACATAAAAAGTCTATAAACCAAAATTTAAAATGATTTTTCAATTGATTGTGGCATAAAAAAGGGTTAAAAGTTTTCATCAGGACTTTACCTATCAGAGACTGAGGCCTCCACTTGAACAAAAGAACACATGAACCCATCCAATGCACAAATTGCCAAAAAAAGATTGCCATATGAACCAAAAACTTCCCTAACCCCAAGGGTTTCACCCTGGACCCCTACCGATTGCCAAAATGTTTGAAGAAATTTTGCAAATAAAAGGAAAATTGAAAGGACGTAGTTTATATTTTAAAAAAAAATAAAATGAAATCCTAAAGAATGGCATGTTATGTTGGAAAAACAAACAAACAAATAATAAAAGAAATTATATATAATAAAAATAAAAAAAAAAAGCTGAAAAGAATATACTGATTTCCAAAACATGCACTGTACAGATGATTGTCATTTAAAACCATTAGAATCACACCCCACATAACAAAAGCACATTTTCTTGGGATGCTACATAGAAACCACACACAAAACACACAACACACACACACACCAAACACACACACACACACACCCCTCACACAAACACACACACCACACACACAAACACACCACACACAAAACACACACACACAAAACCCCACACACACACACACCACACACACACAACCCAAAACACACACAACCACACACACACACACACACAACACCACACACACACCACACACACAACACACACAAAATAATAATAACAATAATAATAATAACAATAATAATAATAATAATAATAATAATAATAATAATAATAATAATAATAATAATAAAAAAAGACATTATGACTGATAACAGCACTGGTCTTGTTTCGAAATCAACAGATGTCGATACGAAGGAGAAATAAAGGACTGGCACAAATGGGCAGCGCATGACATCCTGTATGTGGGTTGTAACATG
>NW_023659613.1:0-7500 GCF_015228065.2 Penaeus monodon
AATTAAAAGGCTTTCCCTTTATGCTTCACTCTACAGTAAAATGAATTGATCTTATCCAGGTCATCAATATGGTTTTGAGACAAAACTGGTATTCTAGAGAAGGGATGGGAAAAGAGAATGAGATATAAAAGGGAGAAAAAGAGAGAATGAGATATAAAGGGAGAAAAAGAGAGAATGAGATATAAAGGGAGAAAAAGAGAGAATGAGATATAAAGGGAGAAAAGAAAGAATGAGACATATTTTACAAATAAATAAAATATGACACTAAGCCATATTCTAGGCTGCACCCACATTAAACCTAGCTTCATGAGGCAAGCAATATGTGCTGATCTTCAGAAAATGTCTGATTTGACCAATTTTCAAAAAGTACATTTTTGTTGACACCTGGTTATTTGTAAAAAGCTGACATAACAAAACAACCACTGGTACTGTTAAAGTTCACAATTCCTATGCCTGAGGATACTTATATTATCTATTGTAGAGATTACCAACTGTCAACTATAAAGCACTTTTCCAAAAGATGGGGCACATGTTCATTAAACCTATCATGAAACATTAATCATCATACATGTGTAAAGGAAAATTAAATCTACTACAGAATGACATCCCAAAACTTAAGGCAATGATCTTATCTATATGAAATATTACTAATAAAAATAAAAAATTCAACATCATCCTACCTAAATGGCACCTCAACCTTAGATTAGTAGGGCCATAGTGAGGTTCAATATGAGAGTCTGGATACAGCACTGAGAAGCAGGCATTGCCAAACACACAATCCTGCATGACTGATGGCAATGAACCAATCATGGTTGATGTGTTGGGACATCTCTTGCAGTTTGACTCATTGACAACACCTTGGTCAATGAAGGGGAAGATGCACCAATGACCACGAGGGATATCGTTCAGTTTCCAGCCCCAGTTATCGCCACCCTTCAGAGCCTCAAAGACAGACTCAAATTCCTTCAAGATAATGCTGAAATTGAGCTTCAGGAGTCTGAGTTCCATTCCATAGACATCAAACTCATTCCAGTAAGGGTTGGCTGGTAAATCCACAGGGAATATGGTGGGCTTCTGGAAGGCTGATTGGAGTGATTTCTCTTTCTGCGAGGTTCTTGTCCTGTCTTCTCCCAACTTCTCCGCAGCTGGAACCAACCTCCTCACCACTGTCTGCACAGCATCACGTAATCTAAGTGATGTGGACTCCTGAGTCTTGGAGTCTAATGCTTTCCATTTCTCTGCAATTTGTTGTTCCAGCTCCTTGTATTTACAGCAACGGACACAGCTGGAGTTCCTGCACGACTGTGACTCTGAGTGGTCTGGGGTCGGAAAGAGGTAGAACACTTTCCTCAGGATCTCCAAGACGGCGATTTTCAAAGGCACTTTATTCTCCTTTTTGTAAAAGATAACAAGAATCAGGGCAGCAAATATCATGCCCAGTGCCATAGAGGGCATGAGGGGCAGGGCGGGATCGGGAAGTCCACCCAGGAAGGCGGAACAGCATTCTCGTATCCCCATAGCGACTACTTGGCAATTGCAGCAGCTTGACACAAGCTAAAAGGCCCTAAACGAGGCGGTTCTGGACGAGCAGACCATCGGCTGCCTCTTGAATCACCAATAAAATCGTTACACTTGACAGCTACATGGTTTTCGTCTGCTCCTGGGCCTGAATGGCTTCAGATGCGACTGCTGGTTGGCTTCAGTGCCATCAAAGTTGTAAAGGATCCCTGAATAAGGAATCCAATTGCCTCTCGGTTTTCTGGCGCTTATAGGGTAAACAAATGGTTATTAGGGACGATGGGTCTAAAATTATTTAGGTTTCTTAAAATCACAATTGTATGCATGCTAGATACTTAACGCGTTATTTATGTACTTAGCATTAATTGATTAATATTTTTACGTTTCAATGAACACAAGTAAAATATATCTATATAGTGATGTATGTCTATAAAACATTAAACTACACTAAAATGAAGTCAACATAGGCTAAAGTAATTAAAGATGTGTCCATGCCAATACTAAAAGAAAGACAAAAATAAAACGCAATAAGAATTTAGCCCCGCAGTCGCTGGCATGCCACAGAAGGTAAAAAGTAACTTTGAAACTCTCCGCCTGTCGTCAGCAGAGATCTCTCGAAATACGGGGGAAAAACAAGTAATAGTGAAACAAGTGTTGTAATTGGTGAAGAGAAGGAAACTATAACATATTCGGAACAACCACGTGAGACACCATGTCGAATAAGGTGAAAATAGTGATGGTTGGTCCACCCGAGGTAGGAGTCTAATTTAGTTTTGTATTTTCTTACTGTATTTATCTGCAGCTTTTATAGTTCTGGGACAGTATGCAATTGGAGGTGGGAGCAGAGTTGGGTAATAACATATATGTGCAGTAATAGAAGGGCATCTAACAAAACAAGCTGTGGCAATATTTGTGCAGATCCCATCCTGAGGTGTCGTGACCCAAAATTCTATCAAAAATGAAGGCAATGCACTATAACTTTTCCACGGTAATCAACATTAGCATCAATGAAGTCCTTTGCATAATGAATTACACCCAAATTTGCATCAGTAGATTCCTTGTGGAAAATATCAAATTCATTTTAAAAGCAAACTTCTGCCCCTTTATTCATGTAGACTGTTTTAAAAATCCATAATTTTTGGTATGTATGGATTCTTCTTGCTGTCATGGTTGTAGCTGGCACTAGGCGACTATACTAGGCCCTGTAGGTGGGTAAGGCATGAGGTATCCTGGGAATAGGTGGGGTCAGATAATGTGGTATTTACACATTTATGTCAGTGTCAGGGGTTGTGCCCTCACAAATCCTTATATGGGATTTTAGAGTGCAGCCTAATTTTAGAGTGAATATAGTGAGTGATGTCATAACTCGTGTGAGGCTCTGTGAGGTAAATTTCTCTTGCCACATGCTTAGTCTAGGTGTGTTTTAGCAAGTTATGAAATTACTAGAGTTTAGATGTAGACAATTTTTTTTTTGTGACTGTAAGAAGTTGCATCTTTATTTGCAATTTGTAATGGAGATGCCATGAACTAAAAGTGCCTTATGTTTTATTAATCTACCAATTCCATGTACTGTATGTTGTATGGGTTATGGTTGTCATATACTAAAATCAGCCAGTTTTGGTGTTTTGGATTTTTTAAACCATAAAATGACATGGAATTTCATTAGTTGAGTATTGCTTAGGGGGAATCTTTGGAATTCATGACTTTGGTCTCTAAATCCATCCTCATTTAACTACCATCTATGTCAACCAACCCATTTGTTATCAAGTGTTGGGTCTGGCAGTTTGTGAAGTTGTAATTTTTGTGAAGTTAACTATTTTTTACCTGAACAATGTAATTCTAATGGGCATCAAAGGATTATGATGGAGAATTTTGTTGAAAGGTTTTGAAATATTATCTACAATGCCATTTACTTTGATTTCATGATTTTTATACCCAGACAGCCACCTTATGTTGTTCCTCTACAGAGTTTCTACAAGTAAAAGAAAGAAGAGAATAATTTTAAAAAATTCCAAACCTTCAGTTTCTGCAGAATATTTTCTGTAACTAGTAGTGCTGTTGTATCTGGTCATTAAGGGCATTATCTCATTTTTCTCCATCTCTTTGTGGTCCTTGTTTCACACCCAGCCTCACTGTCTCTTACTCTCATTTTCTCTCTCCCTCCCTTTTTTCAGAGGTTGTTAAAACAAATTATATACAATTGGAAAAAAGTATTAACATTTATGTGACTAACAAAAAATTCAGATGTTCATCACTTAGCTATTTTTTTATTCTCCTTTTCAGTGTGGGAAAACAACACTCACCAACTTTCTAAGTGAGGCTGGAGAAGTGGGAAGTGGGGAGTACAGACCCACCAAAGGCTGCAGGATTCTGGAATTCGAAGTGCCCAATGTAACCTACAACAATACTGCAGCCAGTGTTGAGGTTGAACTGTGGGATGTCAGTGGAGATAGGACGTAAGAATAAGGTTTTCCTTGCTATTTGTCATGTGTACTTGTACTCCTGATTTCTTATTTTAAATGTTCTCACTTTTAGCAAGTGGTTTGCTGATCAGAGTTATAAAGCAGTGAACAGATTAATAATATTAGTTTGTAGACTATGTTATGTTTTTTTTTCATATTATACTTATTTTTAATCTTATATGTAAGAAAAAAATATTCTCTGATGATTTTTGAATTACTTGTTCCAATATGTGCTGGAAAATTTATTAGTGTATCATATGTGAATATAATCATTTATAACATGTCTTTTACATATAAACTGAGGTGAGTGCCTAATATTTATCAGAATTTGCTAGATCATACAGGGAATGAATATCCAGTAAACACATTGACAACATTTCAAGAGTCTTCATTTCAATTTCTTTCTCTCATTAGCTATGAGACGTGTTGGCCTGTCATTCAGCAAGGGGCACAGGGCATTATCTTTGTTTACAGCCCAGGGCGAGAGGAACATGCACGAGTCCTTGATAACTTGTACACGCACTTTGCTGAACAACAGGCTGTAAGTGAAGCTCAGTGTGTCGTGTTCTGCCACTACAAACCAGGAGCCAGAGGGAAAGGGGCAAAACTTTGTGAGTGATCAGCATTTTGTTTTTGTTAGTCTGTGTTTCTAAGAGAAAAATCTGTTGTATTATTCAGTTTTTTGTAGGTAGGATTAATAAGATTGTTTGTTTTTGGAGGTGTCATAATGTGGTAGGTATGATACATATACTCATCATTGATTTTTGGTCAATATAGACTATTCTTTTTATTGTCCACTATCTACTTGGCCCCTAGTTGGCCTTACTTTAAGCTATATCACAATGGTTCCTTTTCTTTAGACTTGTATCGTGTGGCTGTAATTTGATATGGGCGATAGATAATCCAAATCATGTTATTGATCTGTCATGTGAAAAGTTAATGAACTTTCATTTAATAATTTATTTGCTTTTTTTTTTTTTTTTCATCAGGTCAAAATTTGTATAAATTGTTGTCTCACTGCTATTGAATTCATATGTAAACTTCTACTTTTATATATCTAATCTTTGTTCTTTGATGAGGTAGGATCTCAACTGTTTTCTTATACATAATTCGGTGTGCATACAAGTGTATTTTTTATCTGATTCAGATGATGATAATAACTTTGATAGTACAAAACTCATCTCTCTTTTCTGTTTCAGCAACTCCCTTCAACAAAATCTCCAAAATCGACACGCACTTGGATGATGATAGTGGAAGTGTGAAGAGGGATTTTAATGACTTCATTGCATCTGTCATGGGTCACATGTCTGATGTTGTTGAGCGTCAAGAGAACTTTATATTGCAGTGAACCTCAGTGAATTCATGCAATGATATAAAGATGTTATTAGCTCACATGTACTTGTCAATGTGCAGTGAGCTTACACCCAAGCATAGACAAAAAATTACACATGAAGATATACACATGAAGCCAGATTTGAACTTCAAAACTTAATGTGTGCACTGACATTTTTTGTGATACCCTTACTGTTATTTATGTACTTGCAAAAAAGATTAAATGCAATGATGTTTCTGGGCAACTCAGTTTCTCTATACTTAATGCCTTCTAGTCACGTAATATATATTTATGCCGTCCATAATAAAGTATATATTAAGAATCTTATTTTTATATATCCTGTATGATATCTGCAAGTGGAATTATAATTGTTTAGAATAGAAATATGTTTTAACAATTATAGTTCAAGTTTAATAGGAAAGATTGAAAACTTATCCATAATTGATCTGTGGAATGAAGGCATGAATTCTACAGAAATCTCAAATCAGGGGAACTACAAGTTACAGTACAGCAACTCATGCTACAGCTGACATAACTTTAACCTACTGAACTGCAGCTATCCTAGTATTAGTGTATTGAAAGAGAGCTGACCCAACTCTAGCCTATTAAATTACAACTCCCTCTTTTGGTATTTTTGATTGGAAGATCCTTTAACAGTCCCACAAAACATGGTATACCACAACACTACCATTCTTTGAAATCATTAATGAAAAAGTCTGGTTGCCTGGCTGTCTTTATGATCCTCATCCTCTCTACCCCCTCCCCTCTCTCTCTCTCCCCCCCCCAATCCCTTGCCCGTTGTTGTCGTGGGGGGGCTTAGGAGGCGGAGACTGGGACCCAATGATGGGGAACTCCCCAACCTTGGGACTCAGCCCTCGACTCAACTAATTTTGCATGGTCTTTTTTTCCTTCCCACCTTTCGTTTCTGTCCCTTCACCAAACCCTTCTGTTATCCACCTCCTAAGGTGTGAGAGCCGTGCTGAAAGGATGAAAGGCTGACTTTGTGCCAGTCCTGAACGGCCTGAGGGAGCCATGGGCACGGTATTCCCCTGATTTAGTTACCTAGCCCTTACCCCTCAAGGGAACCCTGAGGGGTGGACTGTTTTTATCCCCAACATAATACAGGCTTACCATGGCCAGTAATGAAAACATATCCCCACTATTAGGGGCAATGAGGCTTGCCCCTTTATCAAATAGCCCCAACGATGTAAACCCACCCGATTCCCTAACCCCAGGCTCTCCTTTGACCACGGCTCCGAACACTGCAATACCTACCCCCTCATCAATGCCTACTAGTACAGTAGCCAACAATCAACCCTTAAGGAACATTTCCACTCTCCCAGCATGCTCAACTTCAACACCTCTACCTCCACAACCTCCAACATCAACCACCCCATCCTCCCTTATTAATACCTTACAGCCTTATTGCCCACCTCTCCATAACACTACCTCCCTCAACACTACTCCATCTTCGCCACGCCCCCGCCCTTCTTCTACCCCTATCTCTACAACAATCTTGAATACTCTCTTTAGCACAGCCAAATGGGACCGATTTTTCGTGATCCCTCCCACAGCTCCCTACTCTGACAACACCCTTCTCTTCCAACAATGTCTCCAAAAACAAGTAGGTAAAGTCTCTTTCCGTAGCCGATCCGACCGCTCCCGTCTTGTCACAGTAACATCCAAAAACCAAGCTATAGCATTAACAAAACTAACAGACCTATATGGTAACCCCATCCTTGCAGAACCCCATCCAACCCTCAATACTTGCACTGGAACAGTTTCAATCTCCCCAGCAAATTGCCCAATCTATGACAAAGATTGGTTAGATTGTGGAGAAGACCTACTTGCCTGTCTCACAGACTATGATGCAACATCAGTACAATGCTACTCCATTCCCCCCAGAGGTCATCGAAAGAAACCCACTAACATTACCTTCCGTAGACATGACCTTCCCTTTAACGTATACATAGGAGGAGAATCCCTCCCTGTTCGTCCATACCAACCTCCTCCACGTCAGTGCTAAAATTGTTGGCGTCTAGGACACCCAGCCAAACATTGCCGTTCCACAGCCAGATGCCCACTATGTGCCCAACCTGGCCATACCCGATCTAACTGCTCTGCACAAACACGCACATGTGCCAATTGTGGCGGCCCCCATAATGTATTTTATAGGGGCTGTCCCAC
>NW_023659613.1:12500-20966 GCF_015228065.2 Penaeus monodon
CTAAGGTCATGTCGCACTATCGTTAATGTTAGGGAAGGGTGGTTGAGTTAGTGATTAGTTGTCTAAGCTGGGCAAAGGAATTGGTGAGTGAAAGGGTTAGGGGAGGGTGTGGTAAGGAGTTAGATTAGATGAAGGATATGTATGCGTTTGAGGAAAGAGAATAGGTTGTTGAAGCAGAAAATGTGGGATTCTGTAAGGATGTCTGATAGGTTGGGAGGTCGGTGAAGGGAGGATAGTGGGGGAAAGCAGAGGTAAGTATGGACGAGACATAAAGGGAATGTGGGAAGAGACAAAATGATAATTGGGGATTGGTATTGGAGGATGTGTAAGAAAGGTCTCTTGAAGGCATACAATAGATGGGTTATAAGAGGAAAGGATATGACGAAGGTCAGGTCTGTGGGAGCGGAAACCACGAATATTCCAATGAAGGATAGTTATACTTTAGTGATATAGATTGTAGTACGTGTGGAGATTTTGAGGGTGAAGCAGCTAGAGGGTGGGATAAGGACTGAGAGGTCTGAGATGGGAGAGGTGTGGGAGTTGGTGTTCTACTAGGAGGGGTATTAGGAGATGGAGGGTCTGAGGAAGGGGATACTTGTGACATAAGGGATTCACGTGTGTATCCAGGAGGGAGTGGAAGGGATAGAGGGGATGGTGGGAGGGTTAATGTGGGCGGGGTTGGGGTCGGGGGGATGGGTTGTGTTGGGAGGGGGTAGGAGGATAGGGTGTAGGGGGATATCGTTAGGAGGAGGATGGATATCAGCAGTTACTTGGAGTGTGGAAGGAGCAGGAGTTGTAAGATTTGGAGGTTGAGTGTCAGTTTAAGTAATCTTGAATATTTTCAATTGTTTCTTCTGAGGAGTTTGGTTGGGGAGTTTTTGGGGGATAAAGGATTTCTTGTGAGGGGGGAAGAGAGGACTGGTGTCTCAAGCGTAGGGGCAAAGGAATGTGGAGGTGATTGTGTGGTAGGGGAAGAGGGGGTGGAACGTTTGTTCTGTCTGTTACGGGTAGTGCGAGGAGGGAGAGGGGAAGGTGTTGGGGTTGTAGTGGTGATTGGAGTATCTGTAGTAGAGATTGGAGTGTCTGGATTTAGGATGGCAAAAGAGTTTGACTGGGGAAGGTAGGAGGTAAAAGAGGGGGAGTTAGATGTAGGGGGGGGGGGGGTTAGGAGAATTGGTAGAATGAGCAGTATTACTGGAATAAGGAGTAAGAGAGAAACTACGTAGACGTGCTTCCTGTCTGGCTTCACGTAGTGTGAGTCCAAGTTTGAATCTGAGAGTTTGCTACCTCAGACTCAAATTTGTAGGTGGGACAGCCCCTATAAAATACATTATGGGGGCCGCCACAATTGGCAAATGTGCGTGTTTGTGCAGAGCAGTTAGATCGGGTATGGCCAGGTTGGGCACATAGTGGGCATCTGGCTGTGGAACGGCAATGTTTGGCTGGGTGTCCTAGACGCCAACAATTTTAGCACTGACGTGGAGGAGGTTGGTATGGACGAACAGGGAGGGATTCTCCTCCTATGTATACGTTAAAGGGAAGGTCATGTCTACGGAAGGTAATGTTAGTGGGTTTTCTTTCGATGACCTCTGGGGGAATGGAGTAGCATTGTACTGATGTTGCATCATAGTCTGTGAGACAGGCAAGTAGGTCTTCTCCACAATCTAACCAATCTTTGTCATAGATTGGGCAATTTGCTGGGGAGATTGAAACTGTTCCAGTGCAGTATTGAGGGTTGGATGGGGTTCTGCAAGGATGGGGTTACCATATAGGTCTGTTAGTTTTTTAATGCTATGCTTGGTTTGTGGATGTTACTGTGACAAGACGGGAGCGGTCGGATCGGCTACGGAAAGAGACTTTACCTACTTGTTTTTGGAGACATTGTTGGAAGAGAAGGGTGTTGTCAGAGTAGGGAGCTGTGGGAGGGATCACGAAAAATCGGTCCCATTTGGCTGTGCTAAAGAGAGTATTCAAGATTGTTGTAGAGATAGGGGTAGAAGAAGGGCGGGGGCGTGGCGAAGATGGAGTAGTGTTGAGGGAGGTAGTGTTATGGAGAGGTGGGCAATAAGGCTGTAAGGTATTAATAAGGGAGGATGGGGTGGTTGATGTTGGAGGTTGTGGAGGTAGAGGTGTTGAAGTTGAGCATGCTGGGGAGTGGAAATGTTCCTTAAGGGTTGATTGTTGGCTACTGTACTAGTAGGCATTGATGAGGGGTAGGTATTGCAGTGTTCGGAGCCGTGGTCAAAGGAGAGCCTGGGTTAGGGAATCGGTGGGTTTTACATCGTTGGGGCTATTTGATAAAGGGCAAGCCTCATTGCCCCTAATAGTGGGGATATGTTTTTTATTACTGGCCATGGTAAGCCTGTATTATGTTGGGGATAAAAACAGTCCACCCCTCAGGGTCCCCTTGAGGGGTAAGGGCTAGGTAACTAAATCAGGGGAATACCGTGCCCATGGCTCCCTCAGGCCGTTCAGGACTGGCACAAAGTCAGCCTTTCATCCTTTCAGCACGGCTCTCACACCTTAGGAGGTGGATAACAGAAGGGTTTTTTTGAAGGGACAGAAACGAAAGGTGGGAAGGAAAAAAAGACCATGCAAAATTAGTTGAGTCGAGGGCTGAGTCCCAAGGTTGGGGAGTTCCCCATCATTGGGTCCCAGTCTCCGCCTCCTAAGCCCCCCCACGACAACAACGGGCAAGGGATTGGGGGGGGAGAGAGAGAGAGGGGAGGGGGTAGAGAGGATGAGGATCATAAAGACAGCCAGGCAACCAGACTTTTTCATTAATGATTTCAAAGAATGGTAGTGTTGTGGTATACCATGTTTTGTGGGACTGTTAAAGGATCTTCCAATCAAAAATACCAAAAGAGGGAGTTGTAATTTAATAGGCTAGAGTTGGGTCAGCTCTCTTTCAATACACTAATACTAGGATAGCTGCAGTTCAGTAGGTTAAAGTTATGTCAGCTGTAGCATGAGTTGCTGTACTGTAACTTGTAGTTCCCCTGATTTGAGATTTCTGTAGAATTCATGCCTTCATTCCACAGATCAATTATGGATAAGTTTTCAATCTTTCCTATTAAACTTGAACTATAATTGTTAAAACATATTTCTATTCTAAACAATTATAATTCCACTTGCAGATATCATACAGGATATATAAAAATAAGATTCTTAATATATACTTTATTATGGACGGCATAAATATATATTACGTGACTAGAAGGCATTAAGTAATAGAGAAACTGAGTTGCCCAGAAACATCATTGCATTTAATCTTTTTTGCAAGTACATAAATAACAGTAAGGGTATCACAAAAAATGTCAGTGCACACATTAAGTTTTGAAGTTCAAATCTGGCTTCATGTGTATATCTTCATGTGTAATTTTTTGTCTATGCTTGGGTGTAAGCTCACTGCACATTGACAAGTACATGTGAGCTAATAACATCTTTATATCATTGCATGAATTCACTGAGGTTCACTGCAATATAAAGTTCTCTTGACGCTCAACAACATCAGACATGTGACCCATGACAGATGCAATGAAGTCATTAAAATCCCTCTTCACACTTCCACTATCATCATCCAAGTGCGTGTCGATTTTGGAGATTTTGTTGAAGGGAGTTGCTGAAACAGAAAAGAGAGATGAGTTTTGTACTATCAAAGTTATTATCATCATCTGAATCAGATAAAAAATACACTTGTATGCACACCGAATTATGTATAAGAAAACAGTTGAGATCCTACCTCATCAAAGAACAAAGATTAGATATATAAAAGTAGAAGTTTACATATGAATTCAATAGCAGTGAGACAACAATTTATACAAATTTTGACCTGATGAAAAAAAAAAAAAAAAGCAAATAAATTATTAAATGAAAGTTCATTAACTTTTCACATGACAGATCAATAACATGATTTGGATTATCTATCGCCCATATCAAATTACAGCCACACGATACAAGTCTAAAGAAAAGGAACCATTGTGATATAGCTTAAAGTAAGGCCAACTAGGGGCCAAGTAGATAGTGGACAATAAAAAGAATAGTCTATATTGACCAAAAATCAATGATGAGTATATGTATCATACCTACCACATTATGACACCTCCAAAAACAAACAATCTTATTAATCCTACCTACAAAAAACTGAATAATACAACAGATTTTTCTCTTAGAAACACAGACTAACAAAAACAAAATGCTGATCACTCACAAAGTTTTGCCCCTTTCCCTCTGGCTCCTGGTTTGTAGTGGCAGAACACGACACACTGAGCTTCACTTACAGCCTGTTGTTCAGCAAAGTGCGTGTACAAGTTATCAAGGACTCGTGCATGTTCCTCTCGCCCTGGGCTGTAAACAAAGATAATGCCCTGTGCCCCTTGCTGAATGACAGGCCAACACGTCTCATAGCTAATGAGAGAAAGAAATTGAAATGAAGACTCTTGAAATGTTGTCAATGTGTTTACTGGATATTCATTCCCTGTATGATCTAGCAAATTCTGATAAATATTAGGCACTCACCTCAGTTTATATGTAAAAGACATGTTATAAATGATTATATTCACATATGATACACTAATAATTTTCCAGCACATACTGGAACAAATAATTCAAAAATCATCAGAGAATATTTTTTTCTTACATATAAGATTAAAAATAAGTAAAATATGAAAAAAAAACATAACTAGTCCCACAAACTAATATTATTAATCTGTTCACTGCTTTATAACTCTGATCAGCAAACCACTTGCTAAAAGTGAGAACATTTAAAATAAGAAATCAGGAGTACAAGTACACATGACAAATAGCAAGGAAAAACCCTTTTTCTTACGTCCTATCTCCACTGACATCCCACAGTTCAACCTCAACACTGGCTGCAGTATTGTTGTAGGTTACATTGGGCACTTCGAATTCCAGAATCCTGCAGCCTTTGGTGGGTCTGTACTCCCCACTTCCCACTTCTCCAGCCTCACTTAGAAAGTTGGTGAGTGTTGTTTTCCCACACTGAAAAGGAGAATAAAAAAATAGCTAAGTGATGAACATCTGAATTTTTTGTTAGTCACATAAATGTTAATACTTTTTTCCAATTGTATATAATTTGTTTTAACAAACCCCTGAAAAAAAGGGGGGGAGAGAGAAAATGAGAGTAAGAGACAGTGAGGCTGGGTGTGAAACAAGGACCACAAAGAGATGGAGAAAAATGAGATAATGCCCTTAATGACCAGATACAACAGCACTACTAGTTACAGAAAAAATTCTGCAGAAACTGAAGGTTTGGAATCTTTTAAAATTATTCTCTTCTTTCTTTTACTTGTAGAAACTCTGTAGAGGAACAACATAAGGTGGCTGTCTGGGTATAAAAATCATGAAATCAAAGTAAATGGCATTGTAGATAATATTTCAAAACCTTTCAACAAAATTCTCCATCATAATCCTTTGATGCCCATTAGAATTACATTGTTCAGGTAAAAATAGTTAACTTCACAAAAATTACAACTTCACAAACTGCCAGACCCAACACTTGATAACAAATGGGTTGGTTGACATAGATGGTAGTTAAATGAGGATGGATTTAGAGACCAAAGTCATGAATTCCAAAGATTCCCCCTAAGCAATACTCAACTAATGAAATTCCATGTCATTTTATGGTTTAAAAAATCCAAAACACCAAAACTGGCTGATTTTAGTATATGACAACCATAACCCATACAACATACAGTACATGGAATTGGTAGATTAATAAAACATAAGGCACTTTTAGTTCATGGCATCTCCATTACAAATTGCAAATAAAGATGCAACTTCTTACAGTCACAAAAAAAAAAATTGTCTACATCTAAACTCTAGTAATTTCATAACTTGCTAAACACACCTAGACTAAGCATGTGGCAAGAGAAATTTACCTCACAGAGCCTCACACGAGTTATGATATCACTCACTATATTCACTCTAAAATTAGGCTGCACTCTAAAATCCCATATAAGGATTTGTGAGGGCACAACCCCTGACACTGACATAAATGTGTAAATACCACATTATCTGACCCCACCTATTCCCAGGATACCTCATGCCTTACCCACCTACAGGGCCTAGTATAGTCGCCTAGTGCCAGCTACAACCATGACAGCAAGAAGAATCCATACATACCAAAAATTATGGATTTTTAAAACAGTCTACATGAATAAAGGGGCAGAAGTTTGCTTTTAAAATGAATTTGATATTTTCCACAAGGAATCTACTGATGCAAATTTGGGTGTAATTCATTATGCAAGGACTTCATTGATGCTAATGTTGATTACCGTGAAAAGTTATAGTGCATTGCCTTCATTTTTGATAGAATTTTGGGTCACGACACCTCAGGATGGGATCTGCACAAATATTGCCACAGCTTGTTTTGTTAGATGCCCTTCTATTACTGCACATATATGTTATTACCCAACTCTGCTCCCACCTCCAATTGCATACTGTCCCAGAACTATAAAAGCTGCAGATTAAATACAGTAAGAAAATACAAAACTAAATTAGACTCCTACCTCGGGTGGACCAACCATCACTATTTTCACCTTATTCGACATGGTGTCCTCACGTGGTTGTTCCGAATATGTTTATAGTTTCCTTCTCTTCACCAATTACAACACTTGTTTCACTATTACTTGTTTTTTCCCCGTATTTCGAGAGATCTCTGCTGACGACAGGCGGAGAGTTTTCAAAGTTACTTGTTTTACCTTCTGTGGCATGCCAGCGACTGCGGGGCTAAATTCTTATTGCGTTTTATTTTTGTCTTTCCTTTAGTATTGGCATGGACACATCTTTAATTACTTTAGCCTATGTTGACTTCATTTTAGTGTAGTTTAATGTTTTATAGACATACATCACTATATAGATATATTTTACTTGTGTTCATTGAAACGTAAAAATATTAATCAATTAATGCTAAGTACATAAATAACGCGTTAAGTATCTAGCATGCATACAATTGTGATTTTAAGAAAGTAACCTAAATAATTTTAGACCCATCATCCCTAATAACCATTTGTTTACCCTATAAGCGCCAGAAAACCGAGAGGCAATTGGATTCCTTATTCAGGGATCCTTTACAACTTTGATGGCACTGAAGCCAACCAGCAGTCGCATCTGAAGCCATTCAGGCCCAGGAGCAGACGAAAACCATGTAGCTGTCAAGTGTAACGATTTTATTGGTGATTCAAGAGGCAGCCGATGGTCTGCTCGTCCAGAACCGCCTCGTTTAGGGCCTTTTAGCTTGTGTCAAGCTGCTGCAATTGCCAAGTAGTCGCTATGGGGATACGAGAATGCTGTTCCGCCTTCCTGGGTGGACTTCCCGATCCCGCCCTGCCCCTCATGCCCTCTATGGCACTGGGCATGATATTTGCTGCCCTGATTCTTGTTATCTTTTACAAAAAGGAGAATAAAGTGCCTTTGAAAATCGCCGTCTTGGAGATCCTGAGGAAAGTGTTCTACCTCTTTCCGACCCCAGACCACTCAGAGTCACAGTCGTGCAGGAACTCCAGCTGTGTCCGTTGCTGTAAATACAAGGAGCTGGAACAACAAATTGCAGAGAAATGGAAAGCATTAGACTCTAAGACTCAGGAGTCCACATCACTTAGATTACGTGATGCTGTGCAGACAGTGGTGAGGAGGTTGGTTCCAGCTGCGGAGAAGTTGGGAGAAGACAGGACAAGAACCTCGCAGAAAGAGAAATCACTCCAATCAGCCTTCCAGAAGCCCACCATATTCCCTGTGGATTTACCAGCCAACCCTTACTGGAATGAGTTTGATGTCTATGGAATGGAACTCAGACTCCTGAAGCTCAATTTCAGCATTATCTTGAAGGAATTTGAGTCTGTCTTTGAGGCTCTGAAGGGTGGCGATAACTGGGGCTGGAAACTGAACGATATCCCTCGTGGTCATTGGTGCATCTTCCCCTTCATTGACCAAGGTGTTGTCAATGAGTCAAACTGCAAGAGATGTCCCAACACATCAACCATGATTGGTTCATTGCCATCAGTCATGCAGGATTGTGTGTTTGGCAATGCCTGCTTCTCAGTGCTGTATCCAGACTCTCATATTGAACCTCACTATGGCCCTACTAATCTAAGGTTGAGGTGCCATTTAGGTAGGATGATGTTGATTTTTTTATTTTTATTAGTAATATTTCATATAGATAAGATCATTGCCTTAAGTTTTGGGATGTCATTCTGTAGTAGATTTAATTTTCCTTTACACATGTATGATGATTAATGTTTCATGATAGGTTTAATGAACATGTGCCCCATCTTTTGGAAAAGTGCTTTATAGTTGACAGTTGGTAATCTCTACAATAGATAATATAAGTATCCTCAGGCATAGGAATTGTGAACTTTAACAGTACCAGTGGTTGTTTTGTTATGTCAGCTTTTACAAATAACCAGTGTCACAAAATGTACTTTTGAAATTGGTCAATCAGACTTT
>NW_023659614.1:0-20965 GCF_015228065.2 Penaeus monodon
TAAATGAAAATTTAAAGAGAAGGCCTTCCCCCTCCCCTATGGCTTTGGAAAAAAAAAATAATGTATATTTTTTTTTTTTCTTTTTCTTTTTTTTTTTTTTTCTTTTTTTTTTTTTTTTTTTTTTCTTTTTTTTCTTTTTTTTTTTTTTTTCTAGGTTCATGTTTACCCGCCGTGGTCACAGCATATATTTAATTGTATTTTTTATTTTTGTGTGCTCTTGGGTGAGTACGGGGTAGGGTCCCCCCCCTTTTCCCAGGGAGAGTGCCGGTTTTCCCCTTTGGTACATTCCTCTATTTTATCGGGTTGGGACCAGCACTGACTTGGAAAATGGAGAAATGAAAGTCCACTTTGATTTGCCTATTTAGCCCCCGGGCTAAATAGGCAATCGAGGTACGTTCCTTCCCCAAGGAAATTTAAATCGTATCTAGGTTCGTTTTCCCTAAAATTATTTAATCAGCGCGTGTGCTCACAACGCCGCGCGATGCGTGTGTGCATGGATGCACCCACGTACTCGCATGCGACGCTTGGTGTGTGCATTTGCTTTTATTTATATAATATTTATAATTATATATATATTATATATATATATTATATATATATATGTGTGTGTGTGTGTTGTGTGTTGTGTGTGTGTGTGTGTGTGGTGTGTGTTGTGTGTGTGTTATGTGGTGTGGTGTGTGTGTGTGTTGTGTGGGGTGTGATTTATATAAAACTTATTAATATAATTATAATTATTTTATATATATATATATTTTATATATATATATATATTTGTGTGTGTGTGGTGTGTGTGGTGTTGGTGGGGTGTGTGTGTGTGGTGGTGTGTATTGTGTGTGTTTTAAAAACCCCTTAATTGGTAAACTTTCTGATTTAACATTGCAGATATCGCCATAGTGACCCCCCCCCGATGGAAAGGGGGGCGGACCTCACCCCGACGGTCCCATCACGGGCATTATTGGCATGGGGGCGCGACACAGGCCCCTCACTTGGAAATATGTAGCTGACGTCACAGGTTAGACCAGGGTGTCAAAATCAAAACCCTTTGGGGTAATTTCATTCCACTCCCCCATCTTGAAGCCACCAATGTACGTTCCTGGCTGCTCGTTAGCTTTTAAGATATTTGAGATTACATCCCTGTAGGGAAAGTTTATTGATTTACTTATATGAAATGGTGACACTAATGGGTACATCATGGCATGTATATGCCATGCTTGGTCGCTACAGTATATTGTACAATCTTATTTCATTTTTTTAGAAAAACCCCTTCTGTTTTCTCTGGCATCATAACGATAATTTCTCTTAATCTATATTACTTTCCTTTTTTGACTTCCGCAATTTTTGTCCTTTTGCAATTCGCGGGCCCTTGGCACCGGGCAATTAAATAAACACCAAGGATTAGACATACCAGAAAGAGTCTTTAGGGTTTAAGAATAAAATCAAGTTCCTAAATTTGAATTTGCCAGCCCCGATAAAAGGAAAGAAAATATTTGTATATAATGTGTATTATGGCAAATGTACCCCCAACCCACCCCCTTTATCCGGGGCATCCGTGAAACTGGGGTAGTTTTTACTTCCCCGTACTACATGGAAAGTCGACTACCCCTGGTTTTCCCGCGCACCCAAAGAGAAAACAACCCTTTTTTCTTTTTCTCCCCTTTCAGAGCCGGGGACTGAATAAAACATTCAGTGGGGAATGTTCGTGTTTTTATCTACTGAAATTGGATATGGAACTGCAACCGCCCCCATAACAAATATTACTTTTCCCAAAAGGTATGGCGTGTATATGCATCTCAAAGGGCTTATTGCCCCAGCCTCATTTCTCATTGGTCAAATTTTCTGTGGGGGTCCCTTTGCCTCAAAGGGAAAGGGGACGCAGGTCCCCAAAACTCTCTCCACACCTCTATTTCCGTGTATAGAATCTAAATGGGGCAGGGCACCCGCATCATGACGCGCTATTGGCCGTTGCGCCTCACCTTCTACTTTTGGTATCTCTTCTGCTTTTGTGTTTAATGGTAAGTAGACGCAAATACAAAGTGTATGACACAATTTGAAAAATATGACGGATGGTTGTATTATTCTTGTACATACCCCCTACTTAAACAAACCATGTATAATGCCAATCTAATGACTCTTTTACTACTTTGAGGAGCAAATGTTGGAGAAATAATGTGTCCTATTTTAGACAAACATTTCTGAAAATCACCGTATCGCACACAAAAAAATGTCCGCTTAGTAAAGGTTATCTGTTTTTACGGACAATCCTATTCTCTCGCTCTCGTCTCTTCTCTCTCTCTCTCTATCGTCTCTCTCTCTCTCTCTCTCTCTCTCTCATCTCGTTCTTCTCTTCATCTCTCTCTCTCTCTCTCCTCGGTCCCTCTCTCTCTCATCTCTCTTCTCTCTCATCTTCATATCTCTCTCTCTCTCTCTCGTCCCGCTCTCCTCTCCTCTCCTCTCTCTCTCTCTCTCCTCCTCTCTCTCTCCTCTCCTCTCTCTCTCTCTCTCTCTCTCTCTCTCTCTCTCTCTCTCAAGTAATCTTTATTTTTATTTATTAAAACCAACCCATTACCACTTTAAATACACACACAAAATTACCTTAAATAATCACACAAACACCTCCATTGATTTATCATAATTTAATTATATAATACGCTTAACCATCAATAGTTTATATAGCACTCTTAACACCACCAATAGACTCGTTGTAAATACGATATTATATACTTCACGATTTTCGCGCAGTAAAAAAAGATTCACTGTTTGAAATCCTGTTTCTTCTTTCTTTCTCTGTTGGATTCTTGGCTATCACCAGCGGCATGTGGCCAAGGTTTTAAACCATGGATCCTGTTCATTCTTCAATCTATTAGGCAAAAAAGTTTTGTTCCCCCTTTAAAAAAGGTTACTTTACTGATGATTCTTTCATCATCTATAGTTTTTTGTCAGAAAATTCTATATTTTTTGTTCTAAAATTTTTTTAAGGTTTCTCTATTGTTTGTTTTTGGGGGCATTATTAAGATGGTGCGTGGGGTTTGGGGTATTGAAAATTGGGGAAACGGGAGGAAATTTTTTTCCATTAGGGAGTGAGGTGTGTCAATCCTGTGGCATTACCCTAAGGCGGGCCAAACACCACCCCTTTTCTTTCTTTTCTGTGGGCTGCCCCCAGGGCCTATTGAAGGATTTTTTTATTATGAAAATTGTGGGTTGGTCCACTCATTTTTCCACAGGAGATGTTTTTTGCTTTTAAAGAGACACAAAACACCTGGGTCCGTACGGACTATGCAAAGGTCCAATCCCCCAGTTGCCCTTTATTTGTCAGCCTGCTCTTGCCATGGTCCCAAGGGCCCTGGTCCCCATATTAGCTTGATTGATTTGTTGCACCATGTACTAAAAAAGGGTATTCCCCAGTAGTTAATTTTTAGGGTTTCTGAGGATTTAATGGCTTTAATGAATTTAAGAATCTGAAAAAATAACTATTCTATCTTAGGTCTCGATATGCAAAACAATGTTTTGTCAATGGCAAAAAGTTCGAAAGAAAGATCGATGTATGATTCGGCGTCTAACTTTAGTTCACATTCAGCGACCATAACCCCCACCCCACACCTCATCTGTCTTGGAGCCGTCGTATATATTGAAAAAAGGGAGATGTTTAAAGGGACTCTCTCAACCTCTGGCGTCCCTTTACCCCCGGCGCCAGGGCCTTTGGTGATGGAAGCCAGGCTTCCATGATAGAAAAAATGGGGGTTTCCCATAGCGGTATATTTGAATGAACCATGGTATCGATGGTAGATTAGGGTGGCTCGGGTCTCGAGCCACCTTTGCGGCATATGTCATGCCAAGGGCCGCGTCTAATGGGAGGGGAGGTACCGACCCCACTAAAGACCTCGTCCGAGTGCATTCGGGCTCCAACCCCAAAACCCCAAACCCACATTCTGTACAGATCCAAACCTTTAAAACTTGTTCTCGATCCCAAACCATCAGTTTGGGACCCATAAATTTTAGACCTAAAAAGGGTTTATATATCATTATAAAGATTTTCTATCAGCCCCCCATTTATTCCAGAAATGCACTTTTAAAAAATTTTAGTGTTTTTGACGTTTATTCTTTAAATGCCCAAATGTGGTTTTTCCAATTGAGCTACTATCAAAGAGAACCAAGAAATTTAGAGAATTTTAAATTTTTGGTGGTTGTCTAGAGTTACCCTGATGCACCCCTCCCCCTATGAAAAAAATACCCCAATACTCTTTCTTGTGGAAAACTTAAAACCCACGGAGGCCAATTATAAATCATATCCAGTGCCAGTTAGATGCGATTTCCGGGTTCAGATTATTGCGGGAATCCCATAATCCCCAAATCATCACGTACAGTGGTATTTAAGATCCGAGGGGGAGTGGAAAGTTCATTATCATGCATAAAAATAATTTTTGCTTGTCTTTTTATTCTACACCCCTACTCTTGTTTGTTTGTAGTTGCAAAGTTTCATTAGGGGTTTTTTTTTATTAAAAACCCTGTACCCTTTTTGCACATTGCCCGGGGCAATCTGGTGTCCATGGGGAAACTCTTGTTAACGCTTTGTTGAAGTTTTGGGAAATGGATAGCAAGCTGCTTCAAAAATCGATTTGGGTATTGTTTACTTTATCATAAATGGTTTCCCAACAATTTTCGAGCTTGACGTCCTTGTAAGGCGCCCCGTCTCTCTTCTTCGAAAATTTTTTTGCTGAGGGTTCTCACTGTTCGCGCTTTGGTGATAGGTATAAAAGTCAAATTTCCGGTATTACGCCCACCCGGTGGGACTCCCATTTTTAAAGGGCCAGATCGATATTAATACTTAACACTTCTAAACCCCGGGGGAACCCTATAACGTAGGAAGCTTTAAATCACCAAAAATTACTTTATTTTTATGGCAGACTATCCTGAAGAGCAAAGAGTCATCATAATTTCACTGTATCGGGGGACAAAAACTAAACAAAAGTCAGATACGTGCCATTTTTTTTTTCTTTGCAGCGACAAACTCCAAGTAGAATCAACAGTCCTTCAGAAAAGGGGTTTTGGGAATGTCATGGCGACTCCGCCTCCACCCTACCCCAAGATCCTTCCGACATAAATGTAGTTCCCATAAAAAACGACCTCGCGGGGCCGGGTGTTTTAAGGGGCGTTTTTTGGGAGAACTATAATATGGGAGCATGGACGAGGCAAATAATTCAGGTCATTTATTTAATCTAAGACTTCGCGTTCCTTTTGTAAAATGGTCGACGCGAAGATTACGTTTTATGGGGTTTGGAGTGCCTTGTCCGCCATTTTAAATTTTTCTTTTTATGGGAGGGAGGCGGCCCTCTCCCCGTTTTCCCGGGGACCCTCTGGGGATGGTTTGGAAAAGAAGCCTCCAGCCCCGCCCTCCCGGCGGGGAGACGGCTGACAGATTGCGACCCTTCTCTTCGAGAAGCATCGCGAGCCGGGCAAAATCCTCACAGGATCGCCCGGAGGGGAGGTATGTCCGGACTGTGCGGTACCCCCCTTTAGGATTTTTTATGTGGGTTGTGCACCTTTTGATCGACCAATTTAGTCAATGATCTTTAATATTTAATTTTTTTTAACGGTTTGTTTCAGTTGGGCCCAATTTTTTTATCCTTCTGCAGCTTTATGACATTACTTCACGAGGGGGTGATGTTATTAGCTTCAGCAAGGGAAAGTATCGGGTTGTGTGTCAAACTTTCCACTTTCCTCTTAGCTTCAGAAAAAACTAACTTCATGCTTTCTCCCTAATTAAAGTCTCAGTCTCCTTCTTTTGGGTGTCGCAGATCCTGACTGATGGGACCTCCACAGTTAGCCAAATTTTGGAATCTGGCTAGTACATGTGATGGTGTCATGGGGTTCAGCCCTTTCGGGAAAAATTTTTCTCGAGTCTTTTCATACATCGTAAAGAGGGGTGTCCGAATTTTTGGGTCTATTCAATGATGGCTTTTGGATGTAAAGGGCTTACTTGGACACGTTCGATCGGCATTGACATATTCAGGGATTCATCCGTTTTCGTTCGCCATTCCATCCTTCTTGGTATACAAGAACGTCCACTACGTCTTAGTTTTTATGCCCCCTTTGAGAATTTCACTTTTTTCCATCGTCCTAAATCCCCGTGAAAAAAATTCTCCCTTACAAGATCAGAATTTGCGTAGCTTAAATAAATCCTTAATCTGGGAGTTTATTTACTTTACAAAGGGGGCTTCCATCTCGCAATTTTTTTGGGAAATCAAAAACGCCTCCACTTTACCACAAAGGGGTTTTTTATATAAGGGTTCACGTTTAAAAACGATTGATTTTTTATTTACGCATTTTACATTCGCGAACCTCACTTTTTTAAAGTGGTCTTCTCGTTTGTCATTTGTGGGGGTTTTCCCTTTTTTCATGGTCGAATTCGTCAAAAAGGGGCCCGGTCGGAGCCCGGGGGGTCATCACATGGGGATGGCCAGTCCCCACCCCTTGGCTCAAAAACCGTATCCTGAAGGGATTTTGGAACCTTAAATTTTGGGTTAAATCCAACTAAAAACAGGGCCCCCCCCCCCCTAAACCTGGTTGCGTCTCCGTACCACAGAGGGCCGAGTTATGTGGAGGGCATTCCTTACCGCCCAAAATTTCCTAGGCGAAGGACGGAATTAATCCCACCCCCAAGCGAAAGGGAGTTCAAGAGGGAAATCCGGCAGGCCAGGAAAATCCTAAGGCGAAAAAATTTTGAAAAAAAAAAAAGTGCGCCCAAAGCGCCCCCGATACTGGGCCTCCCTACCCAGGGGTCAAAGCCCACAAGGGGTACCCCATTAGAAGAGGCGCGGGGCTGAGGGGGGGTGCTGTTAGCCTACCTAGCCTCGTGTCCCTGCAAAAGCAAGAGCCCTGAAGGGTTTTGGGGAAGCACATAAAGTGCGAAAGGATCTTAATTAAGGTTTTCTTTTTTTCTTTTTTGGAATCAGAAGCAATAATGTCAAGCGAGATGAGAGACCCCGGCTCCAGGGTAGCCTTGTGGCACAAGACGTTTGCTTATTGCGCTGCGTTTAAAAAGGTGTTCGCTCTCAAAGCTTTTTACCGGTGACGGACCACGTGTTTCTTCCCGGCTTTCTTACCCTTTTATATCGGCTTTTTTGGCGGATTTGCAGGGAGCTTCTTGGGGGAAAAAGGGGCGAAGGGGGGTTTGGATCGCTTGTTCTCCCAATAGTCGGTTGGGGTCAAGCGTTTGTTATCAAATGAAAAATTTCCAAGATAAAACAGCAAATTTAGACGGAAAAGACGGGGGTTGTAGTAATATATTTTATAATTATTTAATAAAAAATATATAATTAAAATATAATTGTATATATAATTTCACATCTTTAAGTATTGCTTACTACAAATACACTCACAACACACACACCACACCACACACACACACAAAATATATTATTATATATAATTTATATATAATATATATAAATTAAACCAAAAATATTTTAAAAAAATATTTAAAAAAAATTTATTTTTTTAAAAAATTTAATTTATTATATATTTATTATATTTTATATAATATTAATATATATATATAATAATAATATAATGTTGTGTTTTTTTTTTGGTGTGGGTGTGGTGTGGGTGTGTGTGTGTGGTTTGTTGTGTTTTTTGGTTTTGTTGGTTTTGGGGTGGGTGGTGTGTTGTGGTGGTGTTTGGGGGCGTGTTGTTTAATTATATATATATGATAATATTAAAATATTTTATATATGTTTTATATATATTTTTAATATATATATTATATATATATATATATAAAGTATTTTTATACACACACACACACACACCACACACACACACACACCACACACACAACACACACAAAAAAAAAAAAAAAAAACATATATATATATAAGATATATAATATATATATATATTATATAATTATATGATTTTTTTTGTGTGTGTGTGTGGGTGTGTGTGTGTGTTGTGGTGTGTGTGTGTATGTATAAATTTTTATAACTAACTATTAAAATAAATATAATATATATATATATATATATATATTATATTATTATATATATAATATATTAATATATATTTAATATATTGAGGGAAAAAGAAGAGAGAGAGAGAGAGAAGAGAGAGAGAGAGAGAACATATACATACCCCACACACAAATATATATATTATATATATATATATTATATTATATATATAGAAAATATATATATATAAAACATAATTATATAAAAACATATACATATAAAAAAAAATATCACATACACATACACATACAACACCCCACCACACACCACACACCACACCCACAACCCCAACACACACAACACCCACACACACACCCACAAAACAACACACACCCCCACCCCACACACCCCACACACACACACCACACAACACAAAAAAACACAAAATGTGTGTGTTTATACATATATATATTTTATATATTATATATTTAAAATAATATATTATATATAAAAATTTTTTTATATACTATAATATATATATAATATACATATATATATTGTGTGTGTGGTTGTGTGTGTGTGTGTGTGTGTGTGTGTGTGTGTGTGTGTGTTGTGTGTGTGTGTGGTGTGTGTGTGTGTGTGTGTGTGTTGTGTGGGGCACATATACATATATAAACACACACACACCACACACACACACACAACACAACACCCCCACGCGCACGCACGCACTCTCGCGCACGCACACACACAAAGCACACAAACACACATAACACACACCACACACACACACACCCCACACACCACACACACACAAACACAAAAACACACACCCACACCCACACTACATTTTATATACATATGTATAAAAAGAATTAAAGAATAACAAAAGCCCGGTATAATTAAATACAGCAAAATTGATCAAGAATACTGGCGAAAGTGTTGAATACTTCTACAAACTTGCGCGGAAATTTGGAATGAAAGATGGCCAGAAGACTGGGTAAAATTCATCTTTACTCCCATACCTAAAAAAGGTGACGCACTCCAATGCAACATAACAGGACAATTGCATTAATAAGTCACAGCAGCAAATTTTGTTGAAATTATTGCTGAAAGAATAAAGTTAAATTAAGAGAAAAGTTCCCAGACGAACAAGAAAGGTTTTCGCCCCGGAAAAGGTCCCAGAAACCAAATTCTTAATCAAAAATTTGACCCATAAAAAAATTGAAAACATCAGAAAGACCTATACCTATGTTTCATCGATTACCGAGGGCTTTTGATGCTGTTGATCACGATATCCTCTGGAATAACATAAACGATATGGTTAATGGTTAATGATTAAAAGCTAGATAAATGTGCTAGACATCTAAGGTCATGTAGCACTATAGTTAATGTTAGGGAAGGGTGGTTGAGTTAGTGATTAGTTGTCTAAGTTTGGGCAAAGGAAATTTGGTGAGTGAAAGGGTTAGGGTCGGGTGTGGTAAGGATTTAAAGATTAGATGAAGGATATGTATGCGTTTGAGGAAAGAGAATAGGTTGTTGAAGCAGAAAGTGGGATTCTGTAAGGATGTCTGATAGGTTGGGAGGTCGGTGAAGGGAGGATAGGTGGGGGAAAGCAGAGGTACGGGTTGTTTCAAAACGTGGGCATGACAAATAGGATGTGTGGGATTAAAGGGAACATTGCATAGGAACATAAGGGTGGATCAGATTGTGACATCAGATGGGAGTGTGTTAGAGGGGTGTGGCCAATGCGAAAGCGGGCGAGAGCGGTCCCCTAACGTCTGTTCCGATGAAATGGAGCTGACCAGGGGGAAAGATTGATAGTTTTACAGAATGTAATTTATAGTGCGGGAGGCTGACCAAAAAGATTGCCATCCGATTATACAAGAAGGTCTTAAAGTGTGGGTAATAATCCGTGGCTGGGATACGTGAGAAGGTGGTTGGTATGATGGGGACATAGGGCGTGGCGTGCTAGTGTATCTGCCTTTCTTTGGGCCGGGGATTCCAACATGGCGGGGCCCACCCAGCAAATTTGATTGTTTTTTTTGGGTGTGGACAGGTAGAACACCAGTTCTGGATCTTACAAACAAGTGGGTTGGTGGGGGTGTATTGACTTTATGCGAGTTAATGAGTTAGGAGTCAGTAAAAATTTGTTAAAAGAGGAAGAGGAGAGTGAGTATATGTGTTATAGAGCAAAAGGATGCATACAGTTCTGTAGTAAGGACACTGGATTCAGGAGGAAGGGAGTATTTGAAAGCACGAGTTGGGAAGATTACTGCAAAACCAGCACCGGAGGTGGATTTGGAGCCATAAAGTTTTACATAAATACTAGAGGAATGAGTGGAGACATGGTCAAGGAATGGGTGAAAAGGGAACAGTAGGAGGGATATTTGATTTTGGTGGGTCGGGGAAAACAGAAGAGCAAATATGGGGAGTAGGTAAAACGTGGAGATGAAGCTAAGGTAGGAAGTAGGGATTGTGGATAGTTATTTAGTGAGGGAAAGTTGGGGGAAATCAAAACATAGCATCGGAGAGAGAGAAGGGCACCGACGTCGAGATAGAGATGGTATGCCTGATTCAGTGTACAGGCTCTAAACTGGAGAGGAGCGAAAGGCGCCTAGTGTAAGCGAAGACCACAGTGATGGATTGTATCAAGATGGGCAAGGAGAGAAGTTGAGACAGAGGAGTAGATAGGGCATCCATAATCAAGAGTGGAGGGGATCAAAGTAACATGAAGATGAAGGAGAGTTTTGCATCTGAGCCCCATGATATATGGATAGAGTTTTTAAGACTCGAAGGCGGCGGAGAGCTTTTTCTTTAATGTTGTAGAATATGGTCTCGCCAGGACAGTTTGGAGTCAAAAATGACCCCTAGGAATTTGCCAGAGGAACGGCTTGGGAGTGGAGTGTCACATAAGAAGGTGGGGTAGGGGACCACACGGGCGAGAGAAAAGGATGGAGAAAGATTTAGAGTAGAAAAGCGGAAGCCATGGTTTGTGGCCCAGGAAGTACGGATGAGATTGCAGATTGAAAAAATTGGTAGAGATTTGGTATGGATGAGCCAGGGGCCCATAGATGGTTAAATCATCAACATATAGTAATGACCGGGCTCCTGGGGGTAAACTGAGACAATTCATTAACAGCAGTAGGAATAAGTGGTACTGAGCACACTGCCTTGTGGGACACCTTCGATTTGAGGAAAAAAAGATGATGTGGCAGAGGCAATTTTTAAACCTGGAAAGTGCGTTGGGAGGGGAAGGACTTTTTTGAAGACACCCATGTTTCCACTTATGCCTAGAGAGGACAATTGTTGGAGAATATGGACCGCATGTCGTATCATATACTTTTTCTAGATCAAAAATATAGCTAGTACAGATTATGGCGTCCCAAATGCAGATGTAAATTTTACCCCTCAAAGAGCAAGGGGGTCAGCTGTGCTTCTGGCACGGCAGAAAACCGAATTGGGAAGGAGAGAGAAGATTGTGAGATTCAAGATACCACATTAAGCGGAAGTTCACCATTCGCTCTAATAGTTTGCAAAAGCAGCTAGTTAGTGAGATGGGGTGATAGTTTTGGGGAGGGTTCCCGATTTTTTGGGGTTTCAGAAGGGAAGGATAAGAGCTTCTCGCCATTTAGAAGGAAATTTCCTGATGTCCATATGTGGTTTGTATTTTTTATAGGAAGGATAAGAAGGAAGATGGGAGTTGCTGGACCCATACGGTAAGTGAATACTGTCGGGGCCCTTCTGAGTGTTGCGGCACGATTGTGGGGCAGCAATGAGTTCAGAGGAATAAAATGGAGCATTATAGGACTCAGCGGAGGATGGGGTGAAGGTAGTGGGGTATGTTCTCTGGTGGCCCTTAATAGAAGGAAGTGTGGAGAAAGGTGAGAACCACTATGACCTGGCTGAAATAATCACCCCAGTTCATTAGCGACTTGGAGAGGAATCAGAAATGAGGGTATCCGAATATGGAGGACGGGGGCAGGTGGGGGGATGTTTGCCTGATAGTTTATGGATTCGGCGCCAAACATTTGAGATAGATGTAGAGGATGTAATTGATGAAACATAATTTTGCCGGCTATTTGTTTTACTATTCTGGATTGTATGATGAAGATAGGCAGATGCTCTTTTAAGGAGAAAGGGCTAAATAGTTGATTTGGAGTACCTCTCTTGTAGCGGTAACTGTTCCAGGCTGCCGTTTTAAGCAAGTGCCTTTGGTGCAATCAGAATTCCACCATGGAACACATTTGGAGTATATGGTCTTGGGGTCAAGGGATAGCTGTATGTGCAGCTCTTAAGACTGTTTTTGTGAAACACTGTAATCATTTCTAAATGGAGGTGAGGGAGGATGGAGAGTATGATAGCAGAGAGTGAAGTGAAAGTATGCCAGTCGGCTCTATCAAGCACCAGCGTGGGGAGTTAGGAAGTGGTACGTATGAAGTAGGAGAAAGGGTACTGGAAAGTGGTCCTATAGGGAAAGTGGTCTAAAACTGACCAGTGAAATCTAAATGAAGAGAAGGGAGCATAGAGAGAGGTCAATGCATGAAAAAGATTGCTGCATGTATCGAAGTGTGTGGGGCGATCTGAATTTAGAATAGTAAGTCAGCTGTGGAGAGGAAAACGCTCTAGAGTCGGCCTCGGGAGTTTGTGATAGAATCACCCCAAGAGTGTGGCGGCAGTTAAAGTCACCAACTATAGGAAAATGGTTGAAGTTGGGAAATTAGATTTCAAAAGCAACAAAGTCAATGGGGTGGGAAAGGGAGTAACTGAAATCACTGTGATCCAACGATGAAGGGAAAATACGAATAACTGTGCAAGGGACATTGGTTTGAAAGGGAGGTGGACATAAGGTGTTTTTGATTGATAAGTATGGACGAGATATAAGGGAATGGGGAAGAGACAAAATAATAATTGGGGATTGGTATTGGAGGATGTGTAAGAAAGGTCTCTTTAAGGCATACAATAGATGGGTTAAAGAGGAAAGGATATGACGAAGGTCAGGTCTGTGGGAGCGGAAACTGCGAATATTCCAAAGAAGGATAGTTTATACTTTAGTGATATAGATTGTAGTACATGTTGGAGATTTTGAGGGGGAGCTAAAGGGTGGGATTAGATTGAGAGGTCTGAAGATGGGAGAGGGTGTGGAGGTTTGGGGTTCTACTTTGGAGGGGTATTAGGAGATGGAGGGTCTGAGGAAGGGGGATAAATTGTGACATAAGGGATTCACGTGTGTATCCAGGAGGGATTTGGAAAGGGGTAGAGGGGATGGTGGGGAGGGTTAATGTGGGCGGGGTGGGGTGGGGGGGGATGGGGTGTGTTGGGAGGGGGTAGGAGGATAGGGTGTAGGGGAAATATTGTTTGGAGGAGGATGGATATCAGCAGTTACTTGGAGTGTGGAAGGAGCAGGAGTTGTAAGATTTGGAGGGTTTAGTGTCAGTTTTCATTAAGTAAACTTGAATATTTTCAATAGTTCTTCTGAGGAGTTGGTTGGGGAGTTTTGGGGGATAAAGGATTTCTTGTGAGGGGGGGAAGAGAGGACTGGTGTCTCAAGCATAGGGCAAAGGAAGGTGGAGGTGCTTGTGTGGTAGGGGAAGAGGGGGTGGAACGTTTGTTCTGTCTGTTACAGTAGTGCGAGGACGGAGAGGGGAAGGGGGTTGGGGTTGTAGTGGTGATTGGAGTATCTGTAGTAGAGATTGGGTGTCTGGATTTAGGATGGCAAAAGAGTTTGACTAGGGAAGGTAGGATGTAGAAGAGGGGGGTTAGATGTAGGGGGGGTGGGTTTAGGAGAATTGGTAGAATGAGCATATTACTGGAGTAAGGAGTAAGAGAGAAACCCCCGTCGACGTGCTTCCTGTCTGGCTTTATGTAGAGTGAGTCCAAGTTTGAATCTGAGAGTTGCTACCTCAGACTCAAATTTGTAGGTGGGGCAGCCCCTATAAAATATATTATGGGGGTTGCCATAGTTAGCACATGTACGTGATTGTGCAGAGCAGTTAGATCGGGTATGGCCAGTTGGGCACATAGTGGGCATCTGGCTGTGGAACGGCAATGTTTGGCCTGGGTGCCCTAGACGCCCAACAATTTTGGCACTGACGTGGGGAGGTTTGGTATGGATGAACAGGGAGGGATTCTCCTCCTATGTAGACGTTAAAGGGAAGATCATGTCTACGGAAGGTATTTTGGCTATGTTAGTGGGTTTCTTTTGATGACCTCTGTGGGGGAATGGAGTAGCATTGTACTGATGTTGCATCATAGTCTGTCGAGACAGGCAAGTAAAGGGCTTCTCCCAGTCTGCCAATCTTTGTCATAGATTGGGGAATTTGCTGGGGAGATTAAACTGTTCCGGGTGCAAGTATTGAGGGTTGGATGAGGTTCTGCAAGGATGGGTTACCATATAGGTCAGTTAGTTTTGTTAATGCTATAGCTTGGTTTTCGGATTTTTACTGTGACCCAAAACGGGAGCGGTCCGGGTCGGCCCCGGAAAGAGACTTTACCTACTTGTTTTTGGAACATTGTGGAAAGAAGGGTGTTGTCAGGTAGGGAGCTGTGGGAGGGATCACGAAAAAACGGTCCCATTGGCTGCGCTAAAGAGAGTATTCAAGATTGTTGTAGAGATAGGGGTAGTAGAAGGGTAGGGGCATGACGAGGCTGGGGTCAGGGAATCGGGTGGGTTTACATCGTTGGGGCTATTTGATAAAGGGGCAAGCCTCATTGCCCCTAATAGTGGGGATATGTTTTCATTACTGGCCATGGTAAGCCTGGATTATGTTGGGAATAAAAACAGTCCACCCCTCAGGGTCCCCTTGAGGGGTAAGGGCTAGGTAACTAAATCAAGGGAATACCGTGCCCATGGCTCCCTCAGGCCGTTCAGGACTGGCACAGTCAGCCTTTCATCCTTATCCTTTCAGCACGGCTCTCACACTTTAGGAGGTGGATAGCAGAAGGGTTTGGTGAAGGGACAGAAACGAAAAGTGGGAAGGAAAAAAAGACCATGCCAAATTAGTTGAGTCGAGGGCTGAGTCCTAAGGTTGGGGAGTTCCCCATCATTGGGTCCCAGTCTCCGTCTCCTAAGCCCCCCCCACAACAACAACGGGCAAGGGATTGGGGGGGCATGAACGATATGAAATTTCCAAAACACATCATCTAACTAATAAAAGCCATGTATGACCAACAACAAGCAGCTGTAAGAACCACTTATGGGTTAACAGAATGGTTCGAAGTCAACCAAGAACTACGACAAGGTTGCATTCTGTCTCCGCACCTTTTTAATATATATTCTGAAGCAATTATGAAGTGCTCTAGAGAATTTTGAAGGAAATGTAGATGTTGGAGGATACAAAAAATCAAATCTAAGATGATATAGTTTTAATTGCCAGCAGTATCACTGAAATACAAACTACTAGAAAAGTTAGAGAAGCAAGCGAAAAAGGGTGGCTTGTTTCTTAATGTCAAGAAAACTAAGATCATGAAGGTTCGAAGATAACGGCAATGAACGATGATGAAAATGTAAAATCAATGGAGTGGTTTGTGGAAAATGTGAGAGTTCACTTATCTTGGAGCTGTTTTAACTAATGCATATGATGATTCACCGGAGATAAAAGAAGAATACCATTGCCAAAAATGCCACAGTTGCTCTCAATAACATCTGGAAAGACCGAAGCATTACCTTACGGACAAAGCTGATGTTATTGAACTCATTAGTTTTTTCCCCAAATTTCATCATATGGTTCTGAGTGTTGGGGGCCCGAAGAAGATAGACAAGAAAAAGGTCAATAGTTTTGAAATTTGGTGTTACAGACGAGTACTCGTATTAACTGGACAGAAAGAAAACAAAAGATGAAGTGCTAGAAAATAAAATTGTAAAGACCGGTGTTGGACATCTTGAACAAAAGGAAACTAAAGTTTATTGGTTCATGTGAGAGAAGTAAAAGTATTGCGAAAAACTTGCTGACAGGGATGGTGACAGGAAACGGAGGAAGAGGCAACCGAAGACAAGACTGAGCGACACATCAAAGATATTTGCGGGCTGTCGATGGTACAAGTGGAAAGAAAAGCGTAAGATCGGTTTAGTGGCGAAGGATGGTGGAGAGGTCCACGGCTGCTCAAACATGAGCATACCGTTATTTATGATGATACATATGTAACACACAAAACACACACACACACAACACACACACACACACACACACACACACACACACAACACACACACAAAATTATATATATAATTATATATATATATATATATAATATATATATCTATATATATATTTTTTTTTTTTTTTTTTTTTTTTTTTTTTTTTTTTCAAGTGCCCTATCCCACAAAGACATTGGCGATCATGGATTTCCATGACTTTCTTGGCAATTTAGAGTGGTGGTTTGCCGTTCCCTTTCCGCCCGTTGCCTTCTCTATTTACCCCGGGTTTGGGACCGGAAACTACCCGGGATGGCTTGGCCACCCAGTGGCTAGGTGGGCAATCGGGGTGAAGTTCCTTGCCCAAGGGAACAACGTGCCGGCCGGTGACTCGAACCCTCGAACTCAGATTGCCGTCGTGACAGTCTTGAGATCCGATGCTCTAACCACTCGGCTACCGCGGACGATATGTATGTACATATATAATATACTAAAAATATAATTTAATCTATAAATTATATATATATTATATATATATATATTATACATAATATATTATATATATATATATATTATATTATATTATATATCCGCGGTAGCCGAGGTGGTTAGAGCGTCGAACTCAACACTGTCACGACGGCAATCTGAGTTCGAGGTCGAGTCACGGCGGCACGTTGTTCTTGGAAAGAACTTCACCTCGATTGCCCACCTAGCCACTGGGTGGCCAAGCCAGTCCAAGTCAGTGCTGGTCAGTGGAAAGGAACTGGGGACCCTACCACGTACTCACTCCAAGATCATCACAACATGAAAACTACAATTAAGTATCATGCTGTGACCACGGCCGCTCAAATATGAGCCTACGTAAAAAAATGCACGCACCCACACACACACACACACACACCCCACACACACAATATAAAAAATATATATATATATATATATATATATATATATATATATATATATATATATATATGTATGTAAATATGTGTATGTGTATATAGATATATATGCATATAATTTATATGTAAATATATACTTTAAAAGATGTGTATGAGTATGCCACACACACACACACACACACACACACACCACACACACACACAACACACCACACACACACACACAACACACACACACACACAACAATATATATATATATATAAGATAGTCCAGTATTAAGCACTGGACTCTGACCCTCTGGTCCCGAGTTCAATTCCCCGTCGCAGTAGTCGAAAAAAATGCCTGGGTCTGACACCCATGGCGAGAAAACGACATATCGCCCTTGAGAAGTCAAATGCAGGTGTCATACGGGAAGTCACCGCCGTGGCAAAGTTCATCAACGCGGTTGATTAGGAAGGCATCCAATCAGGCAAGGGTGAGACTGTAATATAACCTCTCAATAGTGAATTGAGAGAGGCTACGTCCTGCAGTGGAATAAATGGCTGTTAAAAAAATATATATTACATAAAATTTTTTTGATATATTATATATATAATATATATATATTTTTATATATATATATATATATTATATAATATTATATATATATATGTATATACAAATATGGATACATATATATATACGTAATGTACGGACATGTGGAGTCCCCAGGGGGATCCACCTACCAAGAAGAGTGCCTTAAGGGCCAGGGTAGCTCCCATGAAGGCCAGGGGCATCTGTAGGGTAAGCCCCCCCCTGCTGTCAAATCTCCTCTACTACTACTACTATTGATGTTCCACGGGGAATATGACCTTGTGGGATGTCACAGCGGGAAATATCTTAATGCCCCAGGATAAGTGGAGCATATTTGAATTAGATTAATAAAATCACTGTGTTTGAGTCCAGGAGAAAAGGCTAGCATAAAAAACAAACAAGAGCAGGAGAAGGGAAAATGAAAGCAAAAAAGTAGCCCAAAAAATAAGAAAGGAACGGGGTCAAGTAGAAGAACCACGAGGCTGTATATGAAGGTGGTGTATGTTAAAGTGCAATCTTGCAGGGTCCAGCTCCTATCTTGAATTAATACTGTCACTTAGGCTCAAATTTAACTTTCCCGTCCTTTCAGTTTTCTTAGCTGCAGCTGTCGGCCACGTGGCATCAGTTCTTTACACTATATATAAAAATGCCAGAGGATGGAGGAAAGAAAAGCCCCGCGGTGCAGTAGAACAACCAATGTATTTTTCTATCAGTACAAACGCCGCGGGAGGCCGTGGGTCACGCTCGTGACGTGAACAGTTTTTTAAATTTATAAAATGGCAATGTTTTTTGATAAAAAACAGAATAAAAACGAATATATGACTTTAAAGAGAGTAAAAAATAATAATCAAACATAAGAGGGGTAATACAAAAAAACAACCATTTTAACAAAATGACAATCGCAAGCGCACCGCACACACACCCCGCAAACACCGCACGCAAGCCCACTAGACACGTTTTTTTAACGTACATTTGCAGACAAGCTGCATAGATTTATACATACACACCCACATACAAGCGCACGGCCGCGGGGCGCACGCAATTCGACACCTGATCACTCAACACGCACACCCACGCACGCACCAAAAAATTACCACGCATATACACGTACTCGTACAATACGCAGCTTGCTTACACCCACTACAGTGCCGCATACACACACCCAAACAAACACACTGAGCAGCTCATTAAGAGGGGGGGGGGGGGGGTGCTGATACAGTTGTACGCTACAATATAACATTTATATTCATATAAAAATATTTTATATACACACACACAACAACACAACCACACACACACACACACACACACACACACACACAACCACACACAACAAAACATTATATTTTTAATATTATATATTATAATAGTTTTTTTGGGGTTTTGTGTGTTGTGTGTGTGGGTGTGTTTTGTTGGGGTTTTTTGTGTGTGTTATTGTGGTGTGTGGTGTGGGTGTGTGTGTGTGTGTTGTGGGGTGTGGTGTGGGGGTGTGTGTGTGTGTGTTTTGTGTGTGTGTGTGTGGTGTGGTGTGTTGTGTGTGTGTTTCTAATGTATATATAAAAACATTCAAAATATAATATATATATAATATAATATATAATTTTTAATATATATAATATATGAAAAGGAAAAAGGGGAGGAGGGGGTTAAAAGAGAGGAGGAGAGGGAAAGCGGAAACGGGGCAGGGGAGGAGAGATAATCGGAAGCAAAGGAAAAACAAATAGGTCAATATGGAAAACGAGGGGAAACCCTCGCGGGGGAAAACCGCTGTTTAAATTTTAAACAGGGGCAGCTTTTTAAGGGGGATTCCACCATCTGCGGCGTGGGCATCAGCGGAAGGGAAAACAATTTTTCCCCTTCCGTGGGTCTTTCCGCATCATGATGGCTTTTGTTGATCCCCGTTCACCAAATCCGCTTGGTGACGTCCTCGCTTTCCTTCGAGGCTCCCACAGGGATCCTCGTCTCCCCTGCCCACCGCGTTTTTCCTCTGATTCGTCCCGTTGTGGGGTCTAATTCCTTTTCCTTTGAAGGGTTTGCTTCTGCTCTCGACATTCGTGTTGCGATGGGGTCTCCCCTTTCTCCAGTTTTGGCGAAACCCCGTTCATGGAATTCTTCCATCTCCATTCCTCCCCCGGGTTTTGGCTGAGGTATGCGCGACGTCTTTGCTCTCTGGCCTCAACCCCTGCCCCTGTTTTTCATTTCCCGAAGCATTGAACTCCTCTCCCCTTTCCCCTTTCCAAGGTGAATGGGAACTGACAAAAAGTCCCTTCATGACCCAGGGTCATTGTCGTTGCCCACTTCTCCTTTCTAATACAGAACCTATGCACACCTATGTACATCCTTCTTTGATGCCATCCTCTCCAGTAAAAAAGGGGTGTTGCCACCTTTTGTTCCTAGCGCCCCCGCATCTGTATCCTTCAGTACCTGATGGAGGATCGTTTCCCTGCGTCGTTCGTTCTCGAAACTGGGATACCCTGTCGTTTCGATGGCGTTATCCAGGCCGGCATACTTCTACCACACTCCCTCCTAAAGAACACTCAACTCCCGGCCTTAACCTGCCCTACACTGAGGAAAATTCCTCTTTTTGTCGCCCTTTCACCCTCTCAACTGCGGCTACTTTCCCCACTGAACGCTCTCCGTCGCAATCTGTCCCACCCGTCCTCCCCCCACCTCGAAGGTGGGCCCTATGCGGCTTGTGCCTCCTGTGATAAAATAATAAATTTTGCCAGACGGGCCCAGACTCACTAAGCGCTGTTCATGGGGTTTCTCCCTTAAAACAGCTGCCCTAATTTTAACTTGAGCAACGGTTTTTCTCCTGCCGATAGTCTCCTCGCTTCCCTCATCCTCCGCCTTCTCCCTTTGCCGTCCCCCCTACGCGAGTTGCATCCTCCGACCTGATCTGACCTCTCTTCGCTTCCCTTCGTCTGTCCTACTTGCCCCGGTTTTCCCCGGGTTTCCTCCCCCTCTTTCTTTTATACCCCTTCTCCCCCTTTCCTCTTGCCTACAGGAGCGCCTGCTGGCAAACCCCCGCCCCGGGGCCCGAAAAGGGGGCAGACCAACAAAAGCAGCCATAAAAAGCTGAACAGGCCGGGATAAGGAAAGGCCCCCGGGGAAAACCGAACTTTGCAAAACTAAGCAAGCAAACCTTTCCTCTTAGATGGAATGAAGAAGGAATTCAGGTAGTCTAATTTTCAATAAAACTGTTTTTGCATTGTGGTTTCTTACCATAGTATCACCATTCATATATTTATTATAATATAATATATAAAATATATATATATATATATATATATTTTTTTTTTTTTTTTTTTTTGTGTGTGTGTGTGGTTTTTTTGTTGGGTTTTTGTGGTTTTTTGGGTTTTTGTATGTTTTTGTATTTTTTTTGGGGGTTTTTTTTTTTTTTGTTTTT
>NW_023659615.1:0-5000 GCF_015228065.2 Penaeus monodon
TTCAGGACTGCACAAATCACCCTTTATTTTTTCAGCACGGCTCTCACACCTTGGAGGTGGAAGTAGAAGGGTTGGGAAGGACAGAAACAAAAGGGGGGGAAAGGGAAAAATAAAGCCAGAAAAATTAGTTGAGTCGAGGGGAGCCCAAAAGGTTGGGGATTTCCCCATCTTTGGGTCCCAGTCTCCGCCTCCTAAGCCCCCCCCGAAACAACGGGGAAAGGGTTTGGGGGGGGGCCATGACCCTTTAAAAATAAAAAGAAAAGAAAAGAAAATTTAAAGGCCTTTATTAACTGCCCATTTAACTTTTTCCCAATGTCTAAAACACAATTTTTTGTAGTACTTATTACTGATTGGGAATTTCACCTCTGTACATAAATATATTAAATATATATATATATATATATTAATATATTATAATATATAATATATATATATATATATTTTTTTTTTTTTTTTTTTTTTTTTTTTTTTCTCCATATTCTTTATTAACATTTTTTAAATTTTTTTAAAATTCAGATTCTAAGGGGATGAAAAGAAAACATTTTTGTTTAAATTTATTTTTAATAAATTTTCACGGCATAAAATTATTGTCATACCCAAAATATGAGCTTTCATGGGGTAGGAATGTCTTGCATATGAACGGCACCCCAAAACCCAAAAAGCACGAAACAATATACTTTTGTTTCTAATACAAAGCTTTATTATCAATAATGGCTTAAAAAATCAATCTTTTCCCTTTTGTGCATCCGGGGGGGTCTTTTGAGCCACTCTCAATTTTAGCCCCTTCAACTTTTTAATCATTTGGGAAAACTTATCCCGATTCTTCAGGGGTTTTTGAACGATTTGAATTCTCCTTGGGGCATTTAGGCCCTCGGCGAGCCCCATTACAGCTCCCGCAAAACTTTTTTAACTAAATTTAGGTCAGCCATTGCTCCCTTTGGTAAACCTTTTCAGAGGTTTCCATGACTGCATCTGGGGATAACACGGTGTAAGGAGCTACCCAGAAAAGATTTTTTCCCCAACCAACTTTTTTGTTTTTAGCTGCAAGAGATTTCTTTAAATGTTGCATAGCTAAGGACGGTCTCGTGCGGTCAGGATGGGTTTTGGGCAGGACACCCAGAGATACCACGTTCAGGGGTTGGGGAAATTTATTGAAAGGGGGCCTAGCAACTCTGGCCCTTTTTGAAAAGCCCTTTTACTTCCTCCCCTTTAGGGGCTTTATCATCATCCACAATGGGGTTTCACTACCCGGCCCAAAATCTGGGGATCAACATGGCGTTCCTTGAGAGCAAAAATTTTATTTTAGGGTTCAGAGCCCCGGTATATAACCAAGGATGTGCTGACAAAATAAATTGCCCACAACCGCCAATTACCATTTTAAAAACGCAGTGCCCCCTGGGGGGACTTTCCATGCCCGTGTTTTATTTAGTTTTAAAGGTAAGCCGATCATATTTTCCAAACTTCAAAAATGTCGGTTTTTAAGACACTAATCTTTTGAAAACCCGGGCAACTTTTTCCCCGTCTTCAATTTTCGGCACAATAGGCTAACTCTGCCCAAAATGGGAACTGTAACGTTTTATTTTAAAACCTTTTTAATGACAGTAGCATTTTTTAGTCTTTCCCAACAAATAATAATTTTTCCAAAAAAATCTCTGGGGGCCCTTTCCCCTCCTATTGGGCATTTCCCAACTTTTTTTTAGATTTAATATCATCAGAGATCTCTAACAAGCACCCCAACTTTGGGGTTTCCTCTTATTCAATGACTCCTAATGATTTCAGCTGTCTTTTACGCATCGCAGTCTTTAAACATGATGAATCTTCCCCAGCTTTGTCTTTCAAACACCCCCAAGGCTGTTTTTTCACAAAACCCAGTCTATAAGCATCTTTGGGCCCAAATTTTTGCTGTAGTTCCCCGAGGGTTACAATGTGTGTGCAACACTTAAATCTTCAACCCGGATGGTTTTTTTTTTTTTTTTTCTCGGTTTTCGCAGCCACCAGTTCCCACCTGGGTTTTAGAGACCCCTCCATGGCTCTGGGCTGACTATCTCACCCTTTACCGTAAAAAAAAATGAATTTGGAGGGCTCCAGTTTTTTGGGTACTGAAAGGGTGCAACCCAAGGGTGCCTTTTTTTTCTTCGTCAAATTTTTAAACTCAGTGCAGACCTTCTTTTATGGGTAATTTTGCCGAACAATGTTGTTCTATTGGTCTTAAATCAGGAAAAACACCCTCATCTGTATCCTTAAACTTAAATCTGTGAAGAGGGGTATCATCATTCAGAATAACATCCTTAGGCAAGTAAACAGGTAGAAAGACGGTCCCCTGGAAGTTCACCCTCCATGATGGGCGTCCGGGAAATACTCTACCTTCACAACCAGCTGTGGAAGTCATCCTGCTGCCACTTGGTTCGTTTGCCCCAAGTGCCCCCGTCAAGTAGCTTTTACCTCTAGTGCATCCGCTGCTTTCGGGAAGTGACCCCCTGCTCTCCTACATCATAGTAGTAGAGGTGAAGATGACCAGCTTCCAGGTGATGAGAGCATTTAGGTCTCTTGAGATTTTCTGCTCAACAGTCTGGATTTTTCTCTACTTGATTGAGAGCTTGAAGCAGAATTTCATACAGCTGTGGAGAACGTTCACTGCTACCAACTGATGCAAGAGTAAAACATGGACGCACCCCCAAATTACTTTAGGCACTTTGAAAGGGAAGAACCATGTCCTGTAAAAATAGCTTAGCCAGAAGGAGATACTCAGGCCCATGCAGAAAATTAAAACACCTTCTGTATCACCTACTAAGCCTGAAGGGCTTCCTGTCTGACCTCTTCTTCATTCTTACCCTCTGGAATGAGCCCAGGTAACAAAGAGCTTGACGCTGGACCCAAACAGAGGCCCAGTAAAGTTTTTTTGTGCAAACAGCTGAAACGATGATATGCCAATACAAGCACAATGTTTCTTATGATGTGACGATCCACTGTCACTGAGATAAGAAGACAATGTGGACCTGTAATGTTCTGTGACAGAAACTGTGGCTTCCCTTCTTGAGTCTGCACTGGCCCCAGTGCCTGCTGACATTTTTGGTCTTAAAGAGTGACAAGTTTCCCCACGACAAAAGCTGACACACTTCGAAGCCACTAAAAATGAACATAACATGTTGGAATTTTCAATAACATTTTAAAGCTAAAATCATATAGAACAAAAAAATTACAGAAAAAATTGAAAAAAAAATAAAAAATAAACAAATAAAAAAAAATACACAAAAAATTATGAATTAAATTTTTTCATGTTTAAAAAAACTAAATTTAAGAGTGTGTGTGGGTGTGTGTGTTGTGTGTGTGTGTGGGTGTGTGTGTGTGTGTGTGTGGTGTGTGTGTGTGTGTGGTGTGTTTTGTGAGGTTTCCCGGTGTGTGCGCGCCCCGGGTGTTCCCGTGTGTGTGAATTATTCCCGTGTGTGTGCATGTGTTACCGTATGTGTTTGTTTGGGTGGGTGTGTGGTGTTGTGTGGTGTGGTGTTGTGTTGTTGTGGTTTGTGGTGTGTTGGTGTGTGGTGTTGTGCGGTCGTGCGTGTTTGGTGGGGGTGTAGGGGACGGGGGAGGTGTGTGAGTTCGTGGTGGGTGTGTGGTGCATGGATGCCTGGTGTGTGTGTATGCATACATACATACAAAAAAAATTTATGTATATATGGTGTTAATATATATATTTTAAAAAATTATATATATATATTAAAAATATATTATTATATAAAAATATTTTATATATTATTATTATATTATTTCAAATATATATATATATTATTTTATATATATATAAATTATATATTTTTATTATTTTTTTTTTATATATTAATCCCCTTCTTTTTTAAAAATTTTTATATAAAAATTATATATTAATATATATATATAATATATATTATATATTATATTTTTTATAAATGATGTTGTAGCACGACTTGAGCAATTGTGTTATTGGGCAAAATCTAAATGTACCCAAAAATGGTATATCACAAACCGTTTCGTGACACACTCTAATAAAAACATTTACATGCTTGATATAACTAAGAAATTTGAAAACAAGATATAATTCCATATCACAATATCTTCCTACAAAAATATAATCATTTCCTTGGAAAATATTTTTGAAAATACAATAACTGAGTTAATAGAAAAATGTTAATTCTTTTAAATTACGATATGTCCCTCAATGTTTCAAATACTGCCCCTAAAAATCAAGCAATGACAGTAATCTTCAAAATTGTTCTGTATTTAAAAAAATTTAAATGACAGATTTTAAAAGGTTTAGTATTTTAGTATGTTAAAATACGTTGGTGAGAAACTTCTTTTGCAAGAAAAAAAGAAAAAAAAAAAAAAAAAAAATTTTCAAATTGTTTTATGAAATTACAAGCAAAACAGTAAAAGGGGACTTAACATATGAAATCAAATCCTTGCTATTTAACACCTTTAAAGATCCAACAGCTTTTTTGGGCCAGTTACTTTAAAAGGGCTTGAAAGTTAGCAAGAAATTTCAGTTAAAGACTAAATAAAAAAAATAACTGAAATGAAGGAAAGCATCAAAAAAACAAAAAAAAATACCTTGTACAGTACATGAGGCATATTCCAAATAGTCTTTCAAACAAAAGAGGGCTCAATAAAGTTCCCATTATCCCCCATCAAAATTAGTAGGGGATAAAAAGTATGGGAACCTATATTTTTTAAAATTTTCTATATAAAAAAGAAAAAAAAAAAGTTTTAATTTATAAAAGAAAAAAAAAAAAAATAAAAATATGAGTGTAAAAAGTTTTACTAATTCTATAAATTACAAAACTTTCATTTTTTCACTTACAGACAGCTATATTATACATATAGAAAAAGATGAATAAAATTAAGGATTGGACATACAAGTAGTGCTTTCTGCAAGATTTCACAGAATATATTTAAAAAGTTCCTAGTTTAAAGATAAATTTTCAAGATGGTTACACACCATACCAAAAAGGCTGGTCGTGAAAAAAGGG
>NW_023659615.1:10000-20963 GCF_015228065.2 Penaeus monodon
GGTAACCCCCCCAACAGTTGCTTTGGGTGCAAGCGATGTCTCAGTGCCTGTGCCGGGCCCCAACCTCAGCGAGGAAACCCCCTACCCTAACAAGGTTAGGAGGCGATCTCCCAGTGAAGGGGGAAAGCTGCAGGGATTGTGATATCCCCGCTGAAAAAGCTAAAAGGCTGGGGGTGAACCCATGGCTCGGGGCCTGACACAGTCCGATGCCATCTGGGAGCGGTACCATTCCCCCCGACCCCCTTTAGGGCGTGGCCATCCCTCTCGGAAGGGGGGAAGGGGGGTGTTGGGACTGTAGCAACTACCTGACATTACACGCTCAGCATACAGGGAAGGTTTTTAGCCTTATTCTTCTGAAACGGATCCGCAACCCCCTACTGAGGATCAGAGACCGGAGCGTTAATTATCCCGGCAAGTCCACAATAGAGTATATAGCGCTTCGGTAAATTTTGGAACGCCGTCGGAGTTTTTGGTCGGGGTTGTCGCAGCCCATATTGACCCCAAGAAGGCTTTTTCTCGGGCCGGGAACCTATGGGAGTCCTGATGATAGGGAATTTCCCACAAAAAGTTTGGGCCCAATAGCAAGCTTTTAAAGGGGACTGAAAGTGCTGTAAAGGTGGGGGGGGTGGGGCGAAATTCTTCCCTGTTAATTAGGGGGTAGGCAAGGCTTTTTGTCCTTTTTCCAAAACTTTTTAACACTTAGGACTGGGAAAGGGCAAAGTACTAGCCAAAGTCAGTGGGAGCAACACTAGGCAATTCAAGGTCTCAACCTTGATTTGCCGACGTGTTGCCATCCTACTGAGTCCTTTTGGGGCATGGTGGCGGCCCGATGCATTTACAAGAGGCGAAGCCCAGGCCCAGAGGGCTCCTGGACCAAGACCAAGATTCAGGATTTGGGGGGTTAGGGGAACCCGTTTATCATCCATGTTGCGGTGAGGACTTTTAAGTTACAGAAAATTTTTTCAACCTTTGGGAGCGTAGCCCTATCTCTGGGTTTCAGACCAAATCAGAACGGATTGGTCTGGCAACGGGGCCATGAAAACGACAAAAGAGGGTTTGGGATGTCGGTACCATGCAGAAGGGCCCAAACTGCGTGTCTTCAAAGGGCCCTTTTATTGCCCGTTTTGCCTAGGAAGCGAAACCTGGACGCTATCCAGTGCCTTGGGGTCTCGCCTTGATACCTTTTGTAAAAAGTCCTTCGCCGGATATGGGGGACAGTTGGCAGGACCACGTGCCAACCCGCGGTTACCCTGGACTGGGTGGACCCCGTTACTTGCATAATCCGGGGTCCCAACTCAGGCTTATGGCACCTAGCTCGCTTCCCCATGGACGACCCGCCCATCAGGTTGTCTCTCGCGAGACAACCTGGGTGGGGGAGACCCGGGGCGACTAGGGGATATGGCTGGGGGAGTTCGACGAGACCTTCGCGAGGAATTGGAGTGGGCCGTTTTACCTCCCGGAGACCCCTCGAGGGCCCCGGGCTGGGAAACGAAGGGTGGATGCGGCCGCGCCTCGCGGGGTTACCCCCCTTTTTGATGTGATGTGTTTAATATAAAAAATCAATATACATACAACAACAGCAGCATACATACAAATACATAAAAAAATAATAATAATACAAAATAATACATCACCACACACACACACACACACACACCAAAAACACAAAACAAACACAACACACACAACACATCACACACCACTCACCACTCTAACACCCCAAAAACAAAACACACACACAAACACACACACACACACCCCCACCACACACACACACACACACACACACACACACACACACACACACAAATTTATAATATATATATATTTTATATTATATATATAAATATATATATATATAATATTATTATAAAATTTTATTAATATATATAAATGTCTTTGAAGGTCGGGCCCCCACTGAAATTTCTTTTCCCGCCAAAAGTAGGAAAATTTTTTTTTTTCGATTGAGTTCTATATCTTTTTTTTTTATTTTTTTTATCTTTTCATAATAAAGAAAAGCAAAGTAAAATAGATGTAGCAAAAAACTTCAGAAAATCTGGAACAGATTATGTAAAAAAATAACGGGGGAAATATAAAAAGGGGTAATAAAAAAAAAACACTTTATTAACAAAAAAAAACTAAAACAACACTCAAAAATCAAAAAACCTTCTTTTAAAAATATTTCCCCAAACCCGAAAAACTAAAAAAAATAAGGAAAAAAAATAAATACCGAAGTATCCCCCCCCTTTGATCAGCTGGAAAAGAAAACAAAAGGTTTGAAGGCTTTTTGGCTTTGGGATCCTTTTCCAAAATAATTGATTTTTGCGGCTTTATTTCTTCGATTGGGCCTTTTTCGCATGGGTTGATGAGGAGAATAAGTGAGGGGGGATTGTTTTGTTTTTTGTTTTATTAAAAAATATTTTGGGGGTGTGGTTAATTGGGTGATTTGAGAAATGTGAAAACATTGGGAAAAAAGGGATTTTTATGTTTTTATTTGTGCCATAATACGTTGTTTCGCTTAAATACAAAATAGAAAAATAAACAAAAAAAAAAAAAAAAATTATATGCGGGATGGAAAATAATTGTAAAAGTAAAAATTTCCTTAACACACCACAACGCCCTTCGAAAAAGGGAAATTTTTTCTCAAAATAATATATAATAAATATTTTTTCCCATATCCACTTAAAACTCCCCGGATCCCTGTGCCTGAGTGTGAACAATTTTAAAACCCCAACAATAGATCTGCACCCCCCACACCCCATGCTCTGGCAAAAACGAAAAAACTCCAAAGTATTCATGCAGCTAGAACTCTTTTATTTGATAATACACTTGGGGAAAGTCTAAAGGCTCTTTTTTTGCCAGGAGGGGAAGTGTGGGGGTTTTTACCCTTTGCCAAGGTCAAAGGGTGCAGAGCCCACATTTAGTGGGGCAGATGGGGGGTGGATTAGTGAAATTTCCCGAGATTCCATAGAATTTTAAAAGTCCTTCTTATTTAGAAATGGAGAGGGGGTTTTATGACTCATTTGTTGATTTCTGTTTGTAAAATATCTGTTTTTTTTTGCATCGTTTTCATATCACAGGAAAAATACATACCAGTGATGCTAAAAAGTTAAGAAATAAAAAAAACACTGAACTCTTTTTGTGAAAAGAAATGAAAAATTACCATTATAAAGAAACCCGCATTAAAACATATACACCAACCCTTTTAAATTACTACAAATTATAGTTATTTGTATAATTAAGTTTGTCATATTTTTTTCGGGAAAAAATGTCGGGCACTGCAGTGCTATATCCCCCTTAACGCCCCCTGCGAAGGACGGGGAGGAGGTTGAGGATTCCCATAGCTTGGGGTACATGGGTTCTTCATCAATGCATGGAATTGTCGCAGAAAGGAAGAAAAAAGGGATGAAAATTTGGGGTTTTTTTAAAACATTGGGCCTGAGTTTTAGTGATGATTTTTGGGCCCATGTAGCTTAATTTTTTATTGAGTTATAATCATGGGGAAGGGAATGTTTTTTCAATGTTTTTAATATTTTGAGTCTTAAAAATTGTCGGTGTGTAAATTATTTTCTCGTTTAAAATTGATATAAATTTGACTTTATTCTTTCTTTTTTTTATATTTTTTTATGACTTAAATAGGAGTTTAAGAAAGGAAATCTTTTAAATTGTTTGATTTATGAGCTGACCATAAAATAAACGACATAATTATTTCTTAGTAGGTTTTTATTCAGGGACCATTTGTTTATTTATCTTTTTAATAGATTTTTTTATCCCCTTACAGCGTTTTGGGTGTTGTATGAAGGCCCCCACTGTTTTCATGTTTAGGAGAATCCCCGGTCTGAAGCTTTGTGACACATCTTTCTTGGCCAGATGCCTTGCCAAAACCCCTTTTCGTTTAAGAAATCCTTGTTCTGTGGACTTTTTGCCCAGAGATGTATTTATCTTTTCCTTTCACAGCTGACAATTTACACACGATTACATTTTTTCCGCAACGGTAAGTAAATAATTTTAAATAAAAAAAAAATGAATAAAATAGTGTCTATTGATTTTTAAAAAATAAGTAATAGTTTTACCCCAAACATTGTTGGAGTAAAAAAACTAGTCTGTTTAAAAAAAGCAAACCCTGCAAGTTCATATCAAAATTAAAGACCTATGCATCAAGAAATGCTTCAAAAATGATCAACAAACCTATATATAATTTATTGAAAGGGCCCCTTAATTCCCAAGTGATTTATTATCATTTAAGGAACTCAAAGTATATCAATGTGTGATTTTTTTTGTAGGTTTTTAAAAAATAAAGAAAAAGTTTCTGTTGATGCTTCCAAGTCAAAAGTCAGTGTGCAAATATATCTTTTTTTAAAAAGACATAGCTTGTAAAGGGCCTAATTTTGAACAAAAACCTGAGTAAATCTATAGAAAGTTAAAAAAAATTTTTTTTTTTTTCTAAACAAATTAGTTAATGTATTAAGCTTTTAAAAATTGTTGATTTTTTTGTCACCCTGAGTGTATTTTTTTTTGTTTTTCAGAAAAGGGTGTTACGAGCTGGGGGGGTGCTCAATTAGCCTGTGGAAAGCCAAACTGTTATGAATACTACCCAAAGATCGAAAAGATTAACAAATTCTTCAAAGTTAGTGTCTTATGTGTTAGTCACGGGGGATAAACATAGAGAAACTGCTGCAATTGTGACAGGGGGTTTTGGGAAATCCCCTTTTTTTTGGGCCCTTACATAAATTGCCAGAGATGTAATTCCCCATTTTCCCCCAAAAAGGGGAAAAAAGGTGTGAATTTATTTAGGTTATAAAAAAATTATTTGTGGTTTTTAAATAGAAACGTCTATATAAGAATTGATGAAGTATAAAAGCTTTCACTGTATTAAAAATATTTCCTGTTTCTTAGGCCCCCTTGCAGCCTACACTTACTTCACCTCCATTGGAATTCGATGGTGGATGTATTCTCTGCACCTGATCGAGGCCACTTTGGGGTTTTTTCCCCGGCCGACGCACAACCCCAACACCACAGATGCTAACGTGGAGCCGTCGGACCCCAAAGGGAATGAGTTTAATTTTGGGGGATACTTTTGGCCACGATACGGGCAATGCATTGCGATGGTCTTTGGGATTTTATAAAAAATTAGTGCGTGAGGGATTAAAGGTTAGTGGACGGGAAGGGAAAATATGATGGAAATGAATACTTTTTCGAAAAAAAAAAAAAAAAAAAAAAAAAGCATACGTGATATATTTTAGGAGAAAATGATACATGTCTAAAAATTTTATTTAGTTTTAAGGAAGGAGTTTTAGATTTATAAAGATGAAAAAAAGTATGGCTTGTAACTACTGACTTTGATATGGTTTTTTTTATAAATGTTTTGGAAAGAGGGTAACCCAAAAGCCTTTGAAAACAGATATATATGCGTAAAAGAGAGAAAAACCCTTTAAAAACTATAGCGTTTTTTCCTTTTTTGCCGAAATTTGCCTTTACAAGGAAATAATATAATTGAAGAAGAAAGCAACCCTTGTAATTTTGCAAATTATAACCTAAAACATTTTTCGAAAAGTGTAGTGACGCATTGGGGGGCGGGTTTTTCATGCTCCTTTTCAGGGGAATTCGTCATGATTCTCCTTTCTCGACTATAGCATCGTTCTCTGGGAAGACAGGTGAGCAACGTTTTGTCGTGATTTTGCCTTTTATGAAAAGGGGGTTTTTCCCCAGTATTTATTTTTTATTTTATTTTTTTTTAATTTTTTAGTCTTAATATCTTTTAGAGTAATTGGAAATTTCACTCACATACTTAAAAACTGCCACAATCTGAGTAATAAATTTTCATTTCAGATTTTTTGGGAACGATAAAACAAAAAATTTTAGTCCTCCTGAAAATATACAATAAAAACTCAGTTCCCCAAAATTTCCCTGGCCCCCCCTCAAGTCCTGGAACCAACAGAAATCCTTGGGTTTGGCTTCATCCCCTCCCTTTGCCAAAAGAAGTTAAAAGCTTCCTCAATTGGTGGATTTTCCTGAATTTCCCCGGCTGAGGCTATATTGAATGGGAAAAATTAGTGAGAAGTCTGTAATTGGGAAAAGCATTTTCATGAGGGAGGGTTGTCAGAATTATTTAAGTAAGGTTTTCTTTCATTATTTTGAAGATAAAATTCAAAAAGGTTTTTTTCTTTGGGAATGGGGTTTTCCTTGATTCTTTTTTGATGTGAAGGAATTTGAAAGTAAAAATGCTGTTTTATTACACAAGATTTTGTGTGTATAATACCATGTTTGGAATAAGAAAAAGGAAAAAATAAATATAGAAAATTATTTTTGGAATTTATTGCCTTTGGTCTCAGTCTATCAATTTCCTCTTTCAGATGAAATAAGAGGAAAACTAAATGCTACGAACATTAAAAAAATTTTCCCAGGAAGGGCCCAACGCCGACTAAAATTTGAACTGCTTTCTTCACCGGTGGCCTGAGTCCGGCCCTCTGGGGAGGGGAGAGGAGTTAAAGGGGGTGCAGCCTGGGGTTTAAATTTTTCCAAAGCACCTTGATTCGTCTTTCCTTTTCCCTGGGCGGGGGCTGGTGGACACCTTTGTGAGGTGTTTTTTTTACTTCCCATGTAAAATAAATACCCTTTGTTTGGTGTCTTTTACAAGTTTGTTTTTTTCTTGAACAGTTTTTCCCATTTTAGAAGTTTTGTTCTTAGATAGATGTTTTGACATTTACTGAAAAGTAGAAAAGGTTTCGAATTGATGAAACCTTTTTCTTTCCGGGGGCTGTTCACTGCGACTCTTTTCGTCCCAGAAAAACAGCAAGTGGATGGATGAACAGACAACCATATGCCAAAACCCCACATATAGGGGAATCAAAGTCACAGGGAAAAGGTCTTTCTTCGAAATTTTTGGGGGTATAAAACCTGAGGTTATGTTCTGTTCATGAATGTTGCTGGGCTGCTTTTTATCCTAGGGCAGGGAATAATGAGGACCATTTTCAAAGTGCCCAGGATGGGACCATAAAAAAAATGTGATCACTAGAAAACTGGGAAAAGTTGTGAGAAGGACATACCTGCAATTTTTTTTTTTTGTTGCCAAGTGAATAAAAAAAAAGTTGCACAGGAATGAATGTTTTTTTTAAAATTTGGTATTCGCTTAAAAATAAACTATCTTTAGGGGGCAGAGGTGTAGAGGAAAATTCTAGAAAAAATTTAAAACCGTCATAATTGAAAAGAAAAATTGTATATAAGCAGCCTTTGCCTGTGGACAAACCTGTTTTTGATTTGGGGACATTTTGGTTAAAAAAGAATATTTTTTTGTAAATTTTTTTTTTATGCTTTTAGATTATTTCTTTGGATACCTTGGGGATTTTCCCCCCAAGTTTTTCCCTTTTTCTCATAATTCTGTTTCATGCAGTGGTAAAACCCGCACCCCGAATGGGGACAAATGAAGGAAGAATTATTCAAAATTTCATGGGGGCAAGATTCAAGCTCTTCCCCCTTGGGCTCCACAAAAATCTACGTCTTTTTTCGCCCTGGGGAAAACCAAAGGGTATTGTTTATGTGGGAGGGAGAAATGGATAGTTATATTTTAAATTTTTTAAATACATGATGCACAAAAGAAAAAAAAAGAAAAAAAATTAAACCCAAAATTTTTTTTAGGGGATAAAAATGACAAGTGAATTGTAGCTTAATTTGAAAAAAAATTTTCCCCCATGTAAAAAACAGGTTTTTTTTACTGATTGAATCAATGAATTTTTGCCATTCAAGTGAGATATCTAGTAATATAAAAATTGCAATGTTTTTTTTTTACATCAGGATGAATTATGTTATTTTGACGTCTATTTCTTTAAGGGATTTTTTCTCATCGCCTTTTGTGAAATGTGCCCCGGTGAGAACGTAAAGATACGAGAGTCTGTATTTTTTATTTTATAAAAATTTTCCCGGGACCCTAAAAAATTTATTTCCCTTTTTTAAGTAACAAGCTAAGCGAACTTTGTCGATGGCCCCCAGCATCAAGTTTTGGGAAATTTGAAAATTGTTTGGCGTGGATTTCTGGCTTCCATCTTACTGCTATTTGGGTGCGGTGGATATTCACCATTAAAGGGAAAGCAAAAGCCAATATTGCAAATTGGGGTTTCAGAACTTGGGCCCATAGGGGTGCAAGGAAAGAAGGTTTTGAATTTTATGATTTGGTCCTGATGTGCACTAGAAGGGAGGGGGAATTCTTTAATGATGTCATATCTTTGATCTATATTTTGTTTTGTTTTAGATTTAAGGGAAGGAAAATAAGCTAACAGTTTAAATTTTATTTAGGGATTGGCCAGCTGGTTACATATTGCAGATGGTCTCCAAGAAATTTTTTAGCAGAGTTGATCTAAATCTGGCCCAAAATTTTTCATTAGTAAGTTCACCTTTAGATTTGATGAGTTGATTATACGAACTAATTGAAAGAAAATCACATCTGAACAAAATAAATTGAAGGTGATAGATTTTTTTATTTCAGTTTTTGTTTTTTCAGGTGTGGGCCTAGGTTTAATCCTTTACACTGTGGGCTGTGGAGATGAAAATATTCTAAAGCTTTGGGTGCAGTTCACTAAGTTCTGGGAGTGTTTTCAAAAACCTCAGTATTTTGGGTGGGAATTAGGGTTTTCAGTTTGTCCAAAATTTGCCCTCCTTCAGAGATTACATTTGGAGGATGGGGTCCCCGCATACTTTTCTGGATTTAAAATTAACCAGGCCAAATGGGTGATAACTGCCCTGTTCTGTATTTTTTTCTTAATTTTTTCACAAATGCCTAGACCAGGATCAGTTACTTTCCTGCTGTTCACCCGCTACCATTTTTCCTTTAGTTTTAGATATTTTTTTTTTGTCATTAGTATTTTTTATAACCCTTTAAAAAAAATAGGTCAATAAAATAACAAAAGTATCAACTTTATAACTTAGAAAAAAAAAACAGGGACTAGAGAAAACAGGCATGTGGTCATGTAGGGCCTCCAGATGGACCCTGGTGGCTGACATTTTTGGAGGTCTGCTACAAGAAAATATAGTGGACAGTACATAAGCCTATGATGGAGGGTTAAAATAATTTTAGTCAAATGATAAATGAAAATGTTTCTTAAAAAACCTCTTGCTTTGTAATGCCAAGTAATAAGCCCTTTCCAGTTGTTTTATTTTTAAAAGAAATTTCACCGTTAATGAAAGGTTTTTTTTCAGGGGGACTAGGGACTGATATTGGAAGTTGTCGGAAGGAATTTGGGGTTTTCCTTAGAAATCATGCTACCACACTCATCCACCGTGTTTGGGCTCAGTGGCAGCCAAAAATGACATGTGTATGTCATATGAATTCTCGCAACTTCAGGCTAAAAAGGCTGCCTGGACTTTTTCATATTTTGTCACAAATAAAAGCTGAAACACTACTAAGTATAAAACCAATTTGTAGTGCTTTCATGAAAGCTGTCTTGGGAATTTTTGTATCCATTTTTTTAAAATTTTAGATGTTTTTTCCCCAATTTTAATTTTTTAGATTTCTGTCTCAAAAAATTTAGTAAATTGTTTTTAAATTTTGGCCTTGCATCTTTGTTCAAAAGAAAAAATTTTAATTTTTTTGGGTTTTTCCCCAAAGTTGTCTGCGTACATACAAGTTCCTCGCAACCCGGCAGCCCCAAGAAAACGGTTTAACGCAGGCTATGAAGGGCCTTCAGTATCAGGAGTTAGCAACCCTAGGGATGGGGGCGACGTGATGAATCATATACCCCTCCATCATCAGACTTTGCCAGTTGGCATCTGTACGTTTTCCCCTCCGTTTGTCCTTTTGCTGTCCCAAAGTTTTCGGGGAAAAGGGGATCAGCAAGAAGTTCAGGAATAAAGGAAAAATTGGGCTATGAATCATTTTTTTTTTAGACACTTACCTTTAAGGATATTCTGAAGTGTAAAATTTTATCACGTAAATTTATTCCTTTTGGTAATGTTGTAAAAATGGAATGTTTTGTTAATTTAGGGAACAACTTTTAGTTTTTCTGTTCAGTGACGAAAAGAGTAAGGGGACTTGAAAGTTATGTAGTAGATCTAAAAGTTAAAATTTTAACGTTTTTAAAAAAAGAAAAAACAAAAAATGTAAGAAATGAACTCAGATAAAAAAAGGAATCAATAAAAACTTTATATTAGTTATACTTTTTTAAAGCTTATAATTAAATGGGATCAAAAATTTTTAGCACAAAAATTCCTTATCTTTTTTACCAAAAATTTATGGATCGGATGGCCCTCAGAAAAGAGCCTTCAGTATTTTTTAGGTCTAAAAAACCTATTAGCCTTTGCTCAAGAAAACCCACTGCCAAATCATGCGAGATGTGCTGGAATTACTTGCAGATCTGTTTTTTTTTGGGGCATTTTTATTTATATTTGGTTGGACCGAATATGGGAATTTTGTGTGAAATATTAAAAGATTGTTTCAATGTGTAAAAAATTTAGTTTTTGGGGTAAAAAAAATGTTCAAGCTATCTGAAATTTTTTATCATGTTTATGTTTTTTAACTTTAAGCTTTAGGGATTAAGACAGGCTTTTTAAATTTTTTAGAAAATTCCCACAAATATTTTTTCCCTAATCTTAAATTTTTGGGGGAAGTTTTGATACATTTCAACTTGATTATATAAGTTTTCTAATTTTGGATTTATTACTTGTCATTGTGAAGAATTTTTATGTAATTTTTTCCCCAAAATTTTTATTAAAAATATTTAATAAGGGATTGTTTTTTTACTTTAGTTTTTAGATTATACAGAAGTTAATGATTATTTTTTTCTCTTTCCCGTCGAGACCTCGTGTCCATTTCCTGTTCTTGTTAGTTTGGTTATTGCCCAATACAAACTACGTTTGAGAAACCCCTGATGCATCATTGTCTACAGCACGGTACACATACCCCGTAAGATTTTTTCCTCAGTTTTGGGGTGAAGCATTTAAAGTGGGGTTTAAGTCATTAAGAGGTTGTGTTATT
>NW_023659616.1:0-20956 GCF_015228065.2 Penaeus monodon
TATATACATAGACTTAAAATGCAAGCAAGAATATATATAATATAAGCATACTTTTAAAAAAAATTAACATACATAAACAGTAACAACCAATATGATAAAACTAATCAAAAGTGGGTGGTTAAGGGGGAAGGTCTTTTGAATGAATGAAGTGTTTGCGGTGGTTGTATGGTTTAACTCGGGTTTTCCATCTTCTTATCAGCAGGGATTCTGAGATGATAAGGTCAGGGCGGGAGGAGTGTGAGTATAGAATACTAAAATCTGTGTTACAGAAAAGGTGTGAGTTGAAGTTAGGAATGTTCTCTTGTTGCCGAGAAAAATGGTTTACTCAGCGGGGGGCCCAGTCCTGAAGGATTTGCCTTTGTTCTAGGATGCGGTGCCCATAACCATTGTGAGGTAGACCCCACGTACCGAACTTGGCAGCAAGGACAGCAAAAAGTAGGCTACATTAGAACACAGTTTCAGAGTTACATGTCAATGGTCGTTTCAAAAATTTGGGCAATATTGTTAGTGTTAGTGAAGACAAAAGTGAATTTATTTTGGGGGTAATTAATTTGTAACTGTTTTTAAAAATGCATCTAAATTAAAACTTAAACTACCCATATACGGTAGTTTGACATACCTACGGTCTTTTTTTAATAGTAGAGGTTGCTTTGAGAATATTTTACAAAAAAAGTTTTCGTAATTCTATCAAATAAAAACATTTAGGTAACCATTAGTAACCAATTCTTTAAAAAACATTTCGTCTGGTTATAGGCTTGAGTGATTAGAGTTTTGATGCTGTTGATTTTGTAAAAATATGGAATGTAACTGAGGAAGTGAAGTCCGAGGCCTGTGAAGGTTGACTTTCGGTAAATACTTGAATGTAAGGCGTCATTGTTCAAACGTTATTAGCGTGTCCAAAAACGGAAATTGATTTTTTTCCTGCGTCACACTGGTCCCCTGAGTGCCATTACAGTGGCTGTGTATATCCTCTCACTCCCCCTGTAGCTGTAGACAGGGGTTTTCTAACATACAGCTTCCCTTGTTGGACTCCGTGGGGGGTGTGGGCGTGAAAAAGGGTGAAAATAACTGCTTATCACATAGCAAAGATTTCACCCCCCCCCCCCCACAAAAAAAGAAGAGATAATATGAAGAATCACGCAAGACCAAGGCAATCACTTTGAAGCTATACATGGGTTCTAGAGGGAAGAGAAAATCCAAAGCACAGGATGATTTTATCAGACCCGCTGCTAAATGGACAAGACATCAGCCAAAAACATGTCTGTCCATGAGATTATGCCAGCAGATGGTGCTGGTCTCTCCAGTTAGCAACCAAATCAGGGAGACCTCTGAGTTTCCCCTCAGACGTCCTCCCTGACCGAGATGGGAAAAACAAGCTGAACCAGGCGAAATAGCTGCTGCTCCCACAACCGTACCCAAAAATCCCAAACCGAAAGAGCGGTCCGAAACGACTTAGGCCAGAGACAGACTCTGAGGGAGAGTCTGGATGTTTCCCACGGTTCAAGGGTTTCCCTTTTAAACCTGAAGGCTTCGACAATGCCTAGCAACTGGTAAGAGCATTGGAGATGCAGAGAAAAATCCGGTTGTTAATCCGGGGTTTCCAGAGACCAGGGCATGTTTATTGTCTCAAGACCAAGCTACTCTGACCTTTTTGCAGGAAACGAAAGAGCTTAAAGATGGGAGGAAAGTGTGTGGGCTCCCCACTGAATCCCGACGATAGGAGAGTCAAGATTTGGTACTTGGCTTCTCAGTTTCATATGATGTGGATCTGATCACATCACGCCCACAGGTCCCTGGGGCTTCCCAAATGTCGAAATGGAAGACCCCACCAGGCAAGTCCTGGTGACCCTGAAAGGAGCCCCAATCACTACCTTTGATCCGGGTAACTGGGGCACCTTCAACCCAAGAAACCAATGTCCTGAGCCACTTCGGTTTCTTTAGTGCCAAAAATATGGTCACCACCAGGCTAGCTGCAAGTCAAGCCCAAATATGGTGTCTGTAGCAAGGCACACAACACCGAAATGTGCCTTAAGGGACACAAGGAAGGACAAAGGGACACAACAACCAAATGTCCCAACTGTCAGGAGGCATCACGCCTGGAGCCTGGCTTGCTCTGCCAGGAAAGAGGTGGCCCTCACCGACAAGAGTTGCTAAAAGGACCAGGACTTTGTTCCACTCTCCCCAGGCACCCATGTCTGGGGACAGAGCAAAAGAGACACACTTCCCGACCTCCTAAGGGAAAGGAAGCTCCTCCACAGCCGACACCGATACTCCAATAAAAAAGAGTTTTCGACATCACAGTAGTGCAGAAAGGTTCAAAGGGCACTGCAAGATCCTCCCCCAGAGACGACAATCTTCTCCTTTATGAGACTCCCTCCCCACTCCAACCCTGGTGACAGCCAAAACAGGGTGAATCTATGCAGCCAGTGCCAGAACAGACTGACCATACCCAGATAAGTCAACAAAAAGAAAAGATACACAACAAAACCTGAATAAGAAAAGCCAAATAAAAAAAGTCAAGCTACCAAAGGCTCTCACCTCCAGTGGACCTGAAAAACAGCCCAGAAACAGATGAAGTCCCTCAATCAGCGAGGACTTCACAATGGAGCTGTCACCTCAAATCCGAACATAAAGACGTCTCAAATGAAACTATGACCAGTAAATCTGACACGCAATCTAAGCATACTACAGTGGTACATCTATGACTTTAATAGAAAAATGCCTCCTCCACACATTAGTGTGATCAAGGAACATCGACTTTTCATGCTCCAGGAGACATTAACAGAGGGGTTTTTTCGCTTCTCAGGGTTCATGCTTGAGACTTCCCCAAGATCGCTCTTCTCAATGACCAAGAGCCAAAGCATGCCGGGGGAGGGGCCCCAAACCCTCACCTTAGCCTCTGCACTCTGGTAGAGAGAATCAGATGGTGTGTCGATGGACTGTCACAAGGGGTCTGTTACTACCCTTATGGGATGCTGGCCCATTCCCAAAATGCCACAAGTAAATCCAAGATGTTAAACAACAAGACCAACTGGCAAGCCTTTCACAATGCCTTGGCCTACTATCGTAGGTGCAATGAACCCCCACAGAATTAAAATGTCAAAGTTCTTGAAGCCAGACCAATCAATGCCATAAATCAAGCAGCCTCATAGACTATACCTAAAACTCGGTCATGGTCCAGAAGTTATAAAGACGCCTGGTACTTAATGAGGAGATAAAGGAAGTCAAAGACAGAGTGAACAATTCCGAAGGCAAAGAACGCCTGAAACCTTGCCCTCCTAAGGGAAGTTGTCAGGGATGTCAAGGAAACTGCCATAAGAGTCCCGGCAGGAAAAAAAGGCTGGAATATTTTATTTCCTTTTTGAACCACGGGCCCCAACCCTTCAGAGCTTTTTAAAGGCCCAAGGCGACTACTACTCCACCAGACCCTAAATCAGAAGAAAACACTGGTGCTGAGTTATCTGAAAGAACAAGCACAAAAAGTTTGCTACCCCGAACTGGGGGCCCAAACCAAGAACGCCAAACAACCAGGTAGACTTGCTCATATCAAAGAGGGCCCCAAACCAAACACGTACACCATCTTTCCATTACACTGGCAGATGAGCTTGCATTCCTACAACTCTCAAAAAGGTCCGGGAAAACTTAAAAGGATTTTTCTCCCCCAGAGCGGAAGGGGGTTTTTACACCCCAAAATAAAAGGGAGCCAAAAAAAGAAACCACCCATCTCTCTCCCAGCTGTCTGCGAAAAGACGGCCAGAAAATTTTCCTAAACTGACCCAGGGGGAAAATGGGACCCCTGTATGAACCCTCTATGGGTCAAAAGGGGCATGAGCACAGCACACACATGCCACCCTCAAAAGGCACAAAAACACTGTCAAAATCTTTTGGTAGTGTTCCGGCCCCTGGAGAAGGCTTTTAAACTAGCAATTTCCTTCCCATTCAGGAGCCCCCGATCCGAATGGGGAAACAGAGGAAAAACCCCTTTGGGTTAGATAGGTGAGTATTTTTAGGAAAAGAACTGCCAAAGCCAGATTCCCCAAAGGGCAACAAACCCCCATGCCACTAGAAAATGGGAAAGCCACAGGGTGGGGTCCCAGGGGCCCGCCCTTTTTCCCGCCCCCCGAATGTCCTGTATTCCCCCACATCCTCAAAGTTTCCTTTTATCCTCAAAAAGGGCTTTAAAGATTTTGCAATTAATCCAAAGCCATGGCTCCCCGACACAATGTTTTAAAAAGGGACAAAACTGAGAAACCAGGGAAAGGGTCTTAGAATGGCTCCAAGTCCCTTTCCCAAAACCTTTTTTAAGGGGGCCTGACTGGGCCCCCCTCCTTTTTTAAAAAAGGGGGTCCTGTACCCCGGCTTTAAATGAACCAAAAACAACACTGTCCTGTCCCTTTTAGAGGAATGTGGGAAAACCCCCCAGGAAACTAGACAATTAAAATCCAAGATCATTCCCCTGTCATGCTGTCCGTCCCCCCTTGGGGGACAAAGCTTCTGTCTCCCGATTGCCACAAAGCCAAAATTTAAAAGAAAAATTAAAAAAGGTTAAAAAATGAAGCTGAAAGGATCATTCTGGGTCCCCAAAGGGGACAAAGGGCCCTCAACCTCCTCAGGGGGGGGCAAACCTTCTCCCCTTGAATCACAAATTTGATCTAATGGCATCTCAGTTCCTTTAAAAGGCACAGGCCCCAGAACACAAACTGAAATCAGACGCCTAAAAAAAGCCCCAGAGCTGCTTGAAAAAAACTCCTGTTTGTCTCACACAGCCAGGGTGTTGAAAGCTATAGCTCAAAGAACAACTACTTTAAAGGTCATAGACTCCCCCCAACCCGACTTTATTGAAGCCCCAGAGTGGGCACAAATCTGATTGAGTTCTTTGTTATAGCTTGTCAAGGGAAAGAATCAAAACCCCCCCCTTTGTGTCTTTTTTATTAAATATACACACACAACCACAAAAAAGACATACCCAAAAACACACACACACACAAACACAACACACACACACACACACACACGTTCACATATAGTATATTATATATATAATATATATAGATTATCATATATATATATATATATATATATAATATATATATATACATATATATTTATATATATATACATATATATTTTACATACCTACAAATATTTATACATACATAACATATATAAATAGCAACACAACATATATAAATATAATATATATATATAAGATATAGTTATCTATATTATATATATATATCTATATATATATATATGTGTGTGTTGTGTGTGGTGTGGTGTGGTGTGTGTGTGTGTGTGTGTGTGTGTGTTTGTTGTCGTGTGGGTGTTGTATGTATATGTATACATGTATATAGATATATATATATATATTATATATTATATATATATATTATATATATATATATATGTATGTATGTATGCTATGTACTGTTTTTTTATGTATTATATGTATTGTGGTGTGTGGTGTGGGTGTTTATTATATATATATATAATATATATATATAGTATAAATATATATATATATATTATATATTATTTATATATATATATATATATATATATTATTTATATATATATATCTTGGCTGCCTGCTGCTTGAGATTTGCGCGAAGTCTCTGGCTTCGGCCCGGTCCTTTCACTTATGCCCGGCCGGGGAACACACCAAACTAATGGCCAACCCCTCAAAAACATTATCCTGTGTCAGCTTTTTATGTCTACTTGTTTTGCTGACACTCGTGCTTACCGTGGCGGTGGGATTGCAGCAGGCGCTCCTGTAGCCGTGCGTAAGCATCTGCGCATAATCCTTTACCAGCACGGGCTGTGTTCTCTGCGGGCTTTGTCTTAGGATTGCGTGGTGCACGCAATTCTCTAAGTAATGTACAAGTGTGGCGGTTCGCTCGCCGCAATCCATGCAACACACCTCCCTCTTCACGTTCTATGGTTTGTATAATCTGCATGCACAGTGGTAACTCTAGGCGCATTCCTGTGCAAGAACTGTGACTTCGGTACCCTCTGTTGTTTATTTCATAAGAGACTGCCAGTGGTTTTCTATAGCCGAGGGGGAATATCTCGTTTCCTCTCTGTGAAGCTGCAGGAGGAAGGAGTCATTGGCCGTCACCGTACACTTCTCCTTAGTATTTTTCGGCTCTAATGTATTATCATGGATTAGGGGGCATACCCTGCCGATTTCGGCTAATCTTCAGGCATAGCTCATTGCCTCTGATACCTTATGTTGGCTGGGGACCCAGTTTATGATAATTCTTCTACCCTGTTGCCAAGAATCCTCTGTGCCAATTTGAGGATGGTTGTCAGAAGGTAGTGTTGTTCAAGGGTGAGCGCTGCTGAGACAGTCGACGGTCCTTTGGAGTACCTGTGTGTATGACCACGTGTCCTCCCTCACGGTACGCGTGGCCTCAGTGCTTCTCCCATGATAGCAACTGCCTCTGCCCTTAGCGAGGAGGCGTTTGTCTGTTACCTCTCATGGAATATTGTGGCATCCCTTTGCTCGAAAGTCCGACGCCTGTCAAGTGTGGGTCAAGGGATCGACCAAATCCTACCTTGTAATCGTTCTGCTCCCCGAGGGGTAAAGGGTGCAATGACCCTCGGGTTCTGCTTTAGGCTAGGCGTACAATATTCATTCTTTTTGCTCTGCAGTCTCATGACCGACGAAACGCTATCGATGGTTTTGTGCCCACGGCGGAGCTTCGACAAAGTCCGGTGTCGTGGGAGTCATGCCCTTGCCAGTTACGGTTCTTTGAGCTGAGGCCATTATCACCCTGGCTGCTGTGAGACGCCAGGGGCGGTGGAGTCTGTGTTTGCAAACAGCTCGTTATCTTCGTCCTAAAGTAGGCGTCTGACTCTTCTTATGTCTAGACTTTTGGTTCTGGGCTCCTGGATGACCTTTGAATAAGAATTGTGTCTGCGTTTGATCAATTCGTGAGGCTCAAGGGAGAAGGGTTTGTCTCCACAGGGGTTGAGGACCTTCGCCCACCTTGGGGCGAACCCAGATGACCCGCGGCTTCGTTTTGGACTGTCTCCAATTCGGTCTTTATATTTTCTCTAATGCCAATCAGCAGTCGAGGGGGCATAGTCTACAATGGTGCCTGACAGCATGTACGTAGAATGTATCTTAGTACCTCTATGTCCTGGCCCCTATGCTCTCATGACAGACAGTCTTTGCATTTTGTTCGGTCAAGCAGTGGCTGGACCTCTTGGTCGGAAGGAGGGTCCGGTCATCCTTACCCCAAGTAAGTAGTCCTGGCCCACTTCCAAGTCCATTCCCTGGATTTTCAGACTTGTGCCTTGAACTCTCTGTCTCAGAGCCAGGCTTGGGATTTGGCGCAGAGATCTTTAGTCCTGTCCTGCAACACTCCTCGGATACCAGTCCCAGACAACGCTGGGCTTTGGGTAGGCAGTGTGCGTCCACGTGGAGATGGATATTGAGATTGTCTGCATAGGAGACGATCTTGCACCCCACTGGGTCAGGTTTTTATGTTGAGGAACAGGACATTAATGTGTTAAACAGGGCTGGACTGAGAACCCCACCGCTGTGGCGTACTCTAGTCTCGATGTCTGGCCGCGTGTCTCCTTCCACTCATTGCTCTCATGACAGACAGTCTTGCCTTTGTTCGGTCAAGCATGTGCTGGACCTCCCCCCCACACCCCCCCCCCTTGCGGAGGAGAGGGTCCGTCTAGTCCTTACCGACCCCAATGTAGAGGTAGTCCTGACCTCACTCCAATCCATTCCTTGGATTTTCCAGACTTGTTGCTTGAACTCTACTGTCTCTCAGAGGCCATGCCTTTGGATTTGGCTGCAGGATCTTTAGTTCCTGTCCTGCAACACTCCTTCGGATACACAAGGTCCAGACACGCTGGGCTTTGTTTTAGGCAGTGTGGGTCCCAGTGGATAATGATAGTTGTGAGATTGTCTGCATAGGAGACGATCTGCACCCCACTGGGAGGTTTATGTTTGATGATACGAGGACATTAATGTGTTAAAACTGGCTGGACTGAGAACCCATCACCCTGTGGCGTTCCATTTTCTGTGCATGTGCTGTGATAGGTGACCTTGGATTTGACTCTGGCTGTGTCTATTCGTACAGTATCACCTATCCAAGCCAAGAGCTTACCTCTGATCCTTTTTGGAATTCAGGCTCTCCCGAATGGGCAAGAGGAGTGGCGAATTTCGAAAGTCCTGTCTCAGGTCAAGGAATACTACCACAGATGTCCCGTGTTTATTGTGCTCAAGAGCGTGGCTAATGCCTGTGCGTGTGCTCATGCCCTTGTGAACCCGTGGAGGTGTTCGTGTGGGGTTCAGTACCATCCTCTCGGCATTCTTGGCCAGACAGCTGAGGAAGAGAGATGGGGCGGTACCTTTCCCCGGCTCGCTTTGGTTTAGGGATTCGAACTATGGTAGCCCTCTTCCAGCTCTGGGTAGAGTGGAAGTTTCCAAGGACTTGTTGATGAGTTTTGCAGAATGGCAAGCTCACCGTACCATCCCAGGTCGTTGAGATATGGGGTTACATATCCCGTGCGCCGGGGCTGTGTTTGGGCCACGGCTTTATTGCATCTCTTAGTTTCCCTCAGGAGAAAAGATAACGTCCTGAGTTATCGGGTTCGGCTGCCCTTTCTCTGATGTGAGCAAGTCCTGTCTGGTTGTAGACCGTTCTTGTCTTGCCCTCATTTTCGCTGGCAGGACTGTCGCACTCTTCCGCAGAGAACTCTCTATTGCGCCAGTCTTGGTTGGCCTCTATTGGGGGTCGTGGTGCGTGCTCCGGGCTGAGCGGGCTGGCTGGCTCGTGCCTTGTGACCCGTTGCCATACCGCTCTGAGAGGGTGTGTATGGTGATTGAAGACTCACACACCATTCCCAGCCACTTTTCCTGCCTCACTCTGCTGGCAGTTTCCTTGTGTCCCTGACAGCCTCCCTTAGGAGGGCTCGGTTGTCTGGTGTTCTTTGCCTGCGGAATGTTTTCGGCACATCTTTACCCCGTGGTTGACCTCCCTGTGATCTCGTCATTGAAGTACCAGGGTCCTTGTGACTACGCTCTAGACCCAGGCCAGTTTGTGGGATATGGTCAGTGTGGCTGCCTATCAATGGCATTTACAAGTCTGGCTTGTGTGGGTTCATTGCTTCTCAGACGAGCGCGCCAAGGCGTTCTGGAAGCCTGCCAGTTGGCCTTGTCTTTTTCCAGTCTTGGAGTTCGGTCGTTGGTATTTCGGCTGGGCCTATCCATGAGGGGTTTTTAATAGTGCCGATACATGGTCACTAGTGACGGTCCCTCATCGACACGTGCTTCCTACAAGACCAATCCAATCCTCTCCACCAGAGCCGCAGTGGCCAGGCGTGAGTCTAGGACCCCTCCTCTGACATGCCTTGGCTCCTGGCTGTATAGAGAGCGATCTCGGGAAGGCTCTCACGACACGTTGTCTATGTGACGGCCAGCCCACCGGTGCCCTGCAAGGGAGCCAGGATGGGGTGGTGTGCATTGATCCTCCCCCTGATGAAATCAATCGGGGGGTGGGGTCGTGTGCTGGCGGAAGCACATACCTGGCTGATGTCTAAGCCTACTACAGTGTGGCCGGCTGTACAATTGTACATTTCAGGGGCCCCGCCAGTTGAAATCTTCGACGCAAGAGATGTTAAATCTCTCCACAGTGCGGTGCATCGGCTATTGCGGAGCAGGGAATTGTTGCTTTGACCAGGGTCAAAAGGCCTCTTTTGCCATCGGAATATGGCAGCGCGTAGACGTGATACCCGGAGAAGTGAACAGCTTCCGCTGATAATGTCTCTGGAGCATGACGATGTCGAATTGCTCCTTGATCGCACTATTTGCGTGGGACGATGGCACTCCTTGAGGAGAGCCACAGATGTTCCACTCAGAATACTTAGATTTGCGTGCCATGATGTTAATAATTGATGAGTTAAAGCAGAGAGCATCGTCTTATCGATTTGACAGTCGGAGTCTGACTAACCTCCATTTGTGGATCCTCACTGCTGTGAGGGTCTCCTTTCGGTCGCGCTGTCAGGCTATCCCTGATCCATCTTGGGCGGTGGAGAGCCTATGTAGCTCTGACTTGACATGTTTGGCTTTTTCTCTCTGTCCAGGCTGTTTCTGTGCATTTGCTGGCCTTGCCTGGGCACTGCTTTTCGCTTCTCTTATTTTCGGCTTGTGGCACTGATCACCTGTCTTATGCTCTTCCTGTGATGTGGCATAGCCTGGCTTATGGCTCTGCCTGTGCGGGCATAGCCTGGGTTGGAGTGGGGAGGATCTCGACTGGGGTGAGGGAGAGGCATTGGCGATTTTGCCCTTCTCCATCTTCCTTCCCTTTTGCTTTTGACAGTCTGTTTGAATGCCGTCGAATGGCGAAATGTCGACTGCCTTATCCGCGTACTCTTCCTTGGTCCTGGCAGATACTGCAACTGCTGGTAACCTACAGCCGATATCAGGATCGACATGTCCCCCCTGTCGAAATACATTTCTTCTGGGTCTGGGAGGACCGTGTGGTGCTGTGGAACCTTTCTTCGCATGTGGTTTCCTCTGCTCTTGCTTACATGGGGGAAACTCTGTTCGCTTACGAGATCTGCGGGTTTCGGTGGTGGGCAGCTTCCTTTCCTCGGATCGAACAGCTGGATTTTGTCGCTGGCCTCCATGCCCTCACCATTTGTTGGCATTGTCGAGGCCTTTCGTTTTTGACGGGGACCTTGACTTGCGCGGGAAATCGCTTGGGGGTCCAGACTCGCCATCGAGTCGTTCTCCGGCCTCGACGCTTTACAGTTTCGACCTTTCGGCTTTGGGCTTCTCGTGGGGGCACCAGCTATTTCGGCTGGTTCAGAGTCTGGTGCTCCTGATCTCTAGTCAGTGGGGTCCGTCTGAGCGAGTGGCTCTCAGGCCTTCGCTGTCCGGTGTGCTTGGCCTGGAGGGGCCAGCACGATAGTCCATCTGTTTGGACGATCTGCTGAAACAGACATGTTTTGTTACATGCCTTGTTCTGTCTTGTCCACCATCTTGGCAGCTGGCATTACAGTGTCTCCTGTGCTTCGGGGTTTTTCTAAATTTGACACCCGGAGGCACGTAAGGCTTCAGGGTGCTGCCGTGGTCTGTGGCTTGCACGGGTCCAACAGTAACGTCTGTCTGTGTGGGCATTCTTTGTTTTGCCTTTCCACTCGGATTTGGCAGTGCTTCATCACGTCACGGCCCCCCCCCACGGATGTCAACAAGGGAATCTGAGTGCTAGAACCAATGCTACAGCAACATGTGTGCTGACTGGATATACGCAGCCAATTAGCCGTTTGCACTGGTACACACGGACGGGTGTGGTACCACTGCTTGACCCTAGCCTTCACCGAGGGAGACCAGCCGATTGACCTGACCGGGCCCTGGCTCAGGCGCCTGCTTGCCAGAATAGAGGACCAAAGAGGCTTGTTGCTACCGCAGGGCGTACTCTGCACGGCATCGTCAACCTCCAGACTCCCGTCTCCCGCTCACAAGGATGCCACCACGGCAGACACGTGGGTAGCGTGTCAACCTCTGGGAGTTCCCAGAGGATATGTCTTTCCACCTACACAGACATCATCTCTGATCGGGCAACACGTCTGCTCCTCCCTCCAGTGAGCAAAGGTGAGCTGCTTTCACTTTTGTCAGGCTGTTTGCTCTCCACTCCTCAGAGAGGACCTGGTACCCTTTTTCAAAGTGAATCCCGCTTTTCTCTGAACTCCCAAAGGTTGTTTCACCTCAGTGAAGAAAAGAGGGGGGTCCCTCGCTGCACCTGTTTCCTGTCAGTTTCCTTCATCCCTCTGAAAACAGCCGGCCACGGCCTGTTTCACCCATGAGGGAGAGAACCTAACAGTTTTCGGAGGTTTCCTATGGCAGGAAGGGACGGTTTTTTTACAGGTGAATCCCCTCTTCTCTCTGAAACATCCAAAGGATTGTTTCACCTCAGTGAGCAGAAGGGGGTCCTGTACTGTTTCCAGTAGCTCCGTTCGTTCGCCTCTAAAAACAGCCAGACCACACACTGTTTTGTTCATCAGAGTGATTGGAGTGTGCTAACTTTTTTCCCAGGCATTTTTATGGCAGAGTGGATTTAAAACGTGAATCCCTCGTCCTCGTGGAACCCCAAAGTTTCACCTCAGTGGGTATAGGGGGACCTCTACCTGTTTCCAGTAAGTTCCTTACATCCCTCTGAAATAGCCCAACCACCAAGAATATTTCATACAGTGAGGGAGAAAGACTACTTTTATCCAGTACTTCCTATCACAGGACTCGGAACTTAATTCTGCTAGGCAGCTGCTATTAACAGAACCTGGCTGACGCTCTGACAAGGGGCTCTACCTGCCTATCGCCCTATTCGAAAAGAAAAAGTGGCAGTCCCATCAGATTGGTCTGCCCAGCCAGTCCCTGCGAGCAAAAGAATTGGCAACTCTATAACCACCATAAGGTAGGCCTTCTAAGGCCCCCTAGACACACCCTCACCCGCGGGAGGTAAGGTCCTGCCCACGTCCGAGCACGCGGCCCGAAGTATGGGGTCCGCAGTTCACCAGGTGTGCACAAGTTTATCCTAATGCCGAATTCTTCGTATAGGAAAGAGTAGGCTATAGGGCACGAAGCTACATGCAAAGCAACAAGCATAGTGGTAATCAAACAATTGGGGCGCGTCACCGTCCGGTAACGCGGACAGAGCCGAGGCCGAGATTGCATGGGACCGGGGCGTGGCGTGCATCTCTTTAATATGCCCATGCAAAAGCACACGACTCGAGAAATCAATCATGGTGACTCTCTTGGCGTTGCTCGGTCCACCCGCTGCGTCGCCCCGTCCGCTCACCCTTGCGGGACACCGATCCTCCCTTCTCTCTGAATCGTCCAAGGAAGGACGCGATTAACCGCAGGGAGAGAGGGGAGGAGAAGGAGATGAGAGGTCCCTTCTTCTTCAGCTGCTCGATGTCCTATGTCTGTGTTCCATATATCGCTGTCTGATGAACTAAAGGGGGGGGAGGAGGAGGAGTCCTCGGTTTGCGGGGGCGAAAGAAAAGCTACGGGTAGCTAGCTACCTCAGAAATTGAAACGAGGTGAAGAGTGTAAAGGTATGGGGCGAACCCCCTTGCGTTGTATTTTCTTTATCTGCGGTGTGGTAATGTGAAGCGTTTTCTTTTCAGATTCGGAGCCAGGTGTGACATGCCAGGAGACACCTTTTTTTTTTTTTTTTTTTTTGCGAAATGGGAAAAACAGAGCAAACATAATAATAAGGAAACGGTAGTTTTTTTGTTTTTTTTTTCGCCCTGGATTATCATAATAGGTGGTGTACCGCATTATGTAGCCTATTGCAGTGATATCCTAACCTGCCTCCTTCCCAGCTCCTAGGAGCTTGGAGAGCGAGTTCCGTGGGTCCCTCTTGTTGTTTTATTAAAGATGAGAATAAATCGATAACAGAAAATGTGACACAGAGACGAGATGAAAACGGCATAAATACGGCAATAAAGTGAGGATTAGTGGAAGTGTGAGGTGAGTGAGGGGAGGATGACTGGTAAGAACAGCATATTACAACGTAGGAAGGATGATGGTAAACAAGAACATGATGTAAGTAGAACAAAGGAAAAAATGAAGCATGGGAGATAAAGATAAACCGAGAAGAATGATGGCGTAACGGAAAGCAGGGAGTATGAAATTAAGAGTAATTGACTGGTGAAAAGAACACGAACATGACATAACATAAAAGAACAATAACATATCCACTTTTTTTTTTTTTTTTGTTCGTTTTTCGCGCCGCTAGGGATTATATAATAGGTGTTTACCCTTAATGATAGCCTATTGCAGGTGAGACCCTCAGCCTGCCTCCCCGGCCAGAACTCTTACGAGTGAGAGCGAGGTTCAGTGTGTCCCTCGTTTTGTTTATTACAGGATAGAAAATCAGAAAGCCGAAATATGTCACAGAGAACGGTAATAAAAACGGCCATCAAATCACAGAGTGATGGTGTAAGAACAGGAACATAACACAAAAGAACAAGAACATAATTAACTTTTTTTTTTCGCCTTCCAGGGGATTATCATGAGCACAGGTGTTAACCTTCTATATGGCTGTTGCTGGCTGAGACCCCGCCCTGCCTCCCTTCCATCCAGCTCCTAGGAGCTGAGAGCGAGGTTCAGTGTGCGTCACTCCTTTTGTTTATTTTGTGCGAGTATAGGAAAAAACATTAAGAGACAATAAAAATAATACATAACACGGGTGAAAGGTGAGTGACCAGCGCATAACACCTCGTATGAGGAATGATTGACTGATGTGGATATGGATGTGGATGATTTCGTCCGGTGTGTGGCTGAAGTTACCTTCTTCGCTTGAGCGGTGAAGTGGTCTGGATTGATATGTGGGTGGCATTATGGTGCTTGTTTTTTTGAAGCTTGGAAACCAGCCTTCGGACCGATCACAACACCAATAAAATATCACAACAGCAAACATGAACTCAAAACAACAAGAATACAAACATTAGAGGTTTGTGCCGTGATGTGATCGGTCCGATAGGCTTTCTTCTTTGCTAGATGGGTCTATGCGCTGGTTGTTGAACGAAAAATTATGAAAATTATATTACACTTACTATACAAAAATTGAAGCTTCTTGCAGGGTGGGAAACTCCTCCGATCCGCCTTTCCCACCCCGTTACATGTAGGCTCGCGTGAGAGGTTCTGGGTGATCTCCGTTTAACTCAGCGGGAGTGTTCTTGGCCACCATGTTGTGATTTGTTTTGTGTGTTTGTGTATGATGTAGTCGTAGTTTTGTGTTTGTCGATGTGTTGTATGTTGGTCCCATGGTTCGTTTGCTTGTGTGTGTGTATGGCGTATGTTCAGTGGGCTCTATGTGTTTGTTGGTGGGGTAGTGATTGTGCGGTAGATGCTGTATCGTATTCTGTCTTGTATAGTGGTAGTTGTTTTATCCGAGTATACGTCTTTGCGTGTCTTATGGATTGGCATATCTTGAGTTTTTTTGTGTTTCTTGAGATTGCAATCAGTTGGAATGGGTGTTAATTCGAGTGATAGGTCTTACAGTAGTTTTGTAGGAGTTTGAGTTTAGTGGTGTTTGTGCAGTATGAAAGCGTCTGATTTTCTTGAAGAGCTGCGCTTGCTTTATTTATTCGGTGTTGGCGTGTGTGTGAATACCGTTCTCTTTTCTGCTGAAGTTTAAAGCCTAGCATGTTTCCTGTGGTTGCGTATTGGTATGTCCCAGATTTTGTTTTTTAATTGTGAGTGGGGGTGGGTTGTCGTCTGGGCACTGGAATGACTGATTTTGTTTGTGTGGTCTGTATCTCCATTTGTTTTTCGTGTGTGTTAACGTGTTTAATGCTGTTTTGTGGGCTGCTTTCATGATTTTTTGGACTTGGAAGGGTGTGATATTATTTGTGTATGTCGTCTGCATATGCGATGTAGTTTGCTATAGGGTCTGGGGGTGGTCAGGTTGGCAGTGTATACTGATGAAAATTGTAGCTTGAGAGACGCTGCCTGTGGAACTCCACTTGTGAGATGATGGAGGGGGCCTAGGTGTGAACCCAGCGGATGGAGCTGTTCTGTTGTCCAGGAAGTTGCAATAAGAGGCGTGGTGAAGTGTGGGAGGCGTTGTAGCTGGTGTTATTTTGTATTTGAGCCGTCATACCAGACCTTACCGAAAGGCCTTGGTGACGTCTCGGAAGTATAATGTTGGTTTGGTGGCTTGTTTGCGAACGTGAGAGCGATCTCCTCGTAAGCGAGGGCGATTCGCTTCGCATTCCCCTCTGTGAGGTGCGAAAGCCGTGTTGCATGGGGTTGGTGGATGTTGTTGTATTCAAGTGTTTTTTAAGTTCTGCTGTGTGATAATCCTTCATCAAGCAGGTGCAACTTCCCGGGAAGCTTCCCAGCAGTGAAAATGGGCCGGAAGCTGGTCACCTCGTGAGGTGTCTTTCCTGGCTTGGATGAGGATGAGTGTGCAGTGTTTTTTGAATGGAGTGGGGAAGGTATCCTTTGCCAGGGCACAGCGTTGAAAATGTGGCGAAGTCCTGGAGAGCATGATGGGTGTAAGTGTTGCATGGATAAGTTTTGTTGATGTTGCTTGTTTTCCCTGGTGTTGTGTTTTGTTATCGTGGGGTGGTGCATGCTCATGTCTTCTGGTGTTGATGGGTTGTAGAGGGTTGTCTGGTGTGGGTGTGGTGAGTGATATCTTGTTTTGTGGATGGGAGAATCAGGTGTTTGCAGGTGTTGTAGTGATTTGGTTACATCGGCTTCCTGTGTCTGGTCGAATGTTGTGTTTTCAGCAGGGAGATTTTGAAGTTCTGTTGCCGATAACTCCTGTGGACAGCTTGCCATCCCCTCTGCTGTGTCTATCTTGTTTGCTCTGCTGGTGCTGTATATGTATGTGATCGTCTGTCTGTTCGATCCTGGAGTCTCCTGTGTTTCCTTCCAGAGACCTTAGGATGCCTTTTAATGTTGTTGCTAGTGTTCTCGTGTGATTGTTGTCCAATTGTTTGGTTGTGCTCATGTGTTTTTGTGTTCGTTGGTGATTTGTATTTGAATTCTCTGTGTCGTGTAGCGTAGTTCTGCTGTTTTCCCATCACTGTGTTTTCAGACAAGTTCCCCAAGGTATCTGTATTGTATTTTTAGTGTTTTTTAGACGATGTGTTTCTCTGTATGACAAGTGTTTGTATGTTGTGTTAGGAATGTTTGCCTCTCGGGGGGCAGTCTGTATGTACTTGCGTAACCACTGGTTAACGTGGTGGTCTATGGTTGTGCGGTGGGTTGCCCTTCGAGATCTGGGGTGTGTGGGTGTTCAAGTGTTTGTTTGAAACCCTTCCAGTTTTTGGCGATGATTAAGCGTTTCTCTTCGGGGCGGTGTAGGTAACGATGATTGGTGGTGGAAGAAGTGTAGTATCACGGGTCAGGTGATCACTGGATGTGCATCGTCTGTGGTTATGTGTAGTTTAAGTTTGCTTGTGTGGTTTAGTCGAGAACTATGGTCTGGTAGTGGTGGAGCTGTTGCTACGTATGAGTGTTGGTGCCGTCTGTGCCGAGGTGTGAGTCTGCGTCGGAGATGAGTGAGGCGAGCGGCTCTTCCGACGGCATTTGTGTCTGTGTAATGCCTGTAAGAGTCTGTGGTGTTGCTTGAAGGTTTCTCCATTATGTATTCTCTGGTTTTTTGTGTCGTAAGACAGTGAAAGAAGGTCAGGTTGGTTTATGTAAGGGTTCGGCGGGTTGGAGAATGTATGTTGGTCTCGCATTGATTAGGGGTCATAGGGGTATCCTTATTGTTTCCGAATGGCTATGATTTTCTGAGGTGAACGTGTCAAGTATTTTTATGTTTGTGTGTTTGTTGACGCAATGGGCTATGAACGTCACATGGGTTCGTTCTGTTTTTGTTGATGTGCTATACTGTTTGTAGTTGTATATTGTTACTGTTTGTGGGTGTTTGATTGAGTGTGAGTTGAGGAGTTATGATATCAGGGTCGTGTCTGTCTGTATGGTTGCAGAGTTCTCTGTCTTCGTCTGTATGTCCATGTGTGGACCATTATGTTGCATGATTGTGAGGGCGTGAGTGTAATGTGTGTGTGTTTGCAGCCATAGTGTTCTTGTTTGTGTTATACCAGCCATTTTGGTAGGTGTTCATGTTTTGTTTTTTCAGTTTTTCAACATTCTGGCGGTGAATATGTGTCCGTGCGTGTAGGTGTTCTGTGATTTTTTGTTCGTGGATGCGGTTTTTGGTTTGTGGTGTTTTGTGTATATCCATTTATTGTACCGCGTGTTATTTCGTATGCCAGTTGTATATGTTGAGGTGTTTGTAGGCGTGAGGATCCGCAGCGAGGGGGGGGGAGGGGGAGGGGGGAAGAGCGGATGCCATATGTTTTTTGGTTGAGGTCGTAAACTCCTGGGCGAAGGGAACTGATCATCGACCTCTGAGTCTGTAGGTCGTCTGTGTGGGTTTGGCGTGTACCTGTGTTGTTTTGGGTTTTACTGATTGTGTTCGTTGTGGCGCTGTTCTGGGTGTGTGTGGTCGTGTAGGTGATTGTGTAGGTGTGAGGGATTGTTGCTTGGTGTGTGGTTTTCTTTGTGGTGTCAGTGAATATTTCGTCTCTTTCTGAGACTCGTGCCTGTGGGTCGAGATCCGGTTGTGGCGGTGGGCGTGGTGAGACTGTGTCTCTGTTTGAGTATAGTTTTTGTTGTGGTGTTTTACTGCTGTTAGGTGGGCTAGAACTTTGAGATCCCCAGGAATCCCCGTCCCAAGGTCCGAGGTCTGGCGCAAATTGTTTTTTTCTGAAGGACTTTTCTTATGTGGTGTCCTATAGAACCCCCCGTCCCTGGCTTCATGATGTTTTGAGGTGGGCGTGTTTATGCAGTTCATGGATGCCTACGGACGGTCTCAGGTAGCTGCAGGATTATTTGTGGTTCTTTTTTTTCTTTTCTTTTTCGTTCTTGAAATTTTCTTTGAATCAGTGGCGTTTAGCTCAGAGCATTTTGGGTGGCGGCTACAGTTTGTTTGGCCGTTTCTCTGCTACTTTTTTTATTGGTATATCTTTTTTCTCTTCTTCTTTTTGTTGCTTTGCCCTCCTCTCCTCGTCTGTTTCATGGCTCCTTTCTGATGGGGCACAGTTGCGCCATTGTTATATGTCCTTTCAGCCGCAGTTTTAGACTTTTTTTGTCTGAGACTCTACACTCTCTGAAGTTGTGGGTGTTTGACCCACATTCTGAGCAATAATTTGAGTTTTTTCATCTTTATCTGGACTCTTTTTATAGTGTCCTAGCGGTAGCAATGGATACATTGCACAATGGTGGTGAACCTGTCTGGCTCAATTTGTCTGGGGCTTATATAGAGTTGAAGAGGTATAGGCCCTTTTCCTGTATTTTGGCACAAGTCTGGTGGTCCTGTGAATTGAATCTTGATGAGGTATCTGTTTTTCTTATATACATGTTGCCGATTTGTTGTGTCTGGCAGGGTTCTTTCAATCAAGTTCCTCCTTGATTGCTTCTGTGTGTTTCTTTTTAACCAGCTTCGATCCAGCTGCTTTAGGACAACGTTATTTGGCCTTCAGCTCTGGAGGCTGAGTGGCTCGAAAGCCTTTTTCTTTTAGTTTGGTCGATCCAGGGGTGGTGAATAATGCTTCGGCATTTCTTTCATCTTGGCAATGATGAGAAAGTGGTCCATGGGCGATGATAAGCCCTTGAGCGTGCGATTTCGGCATCACTGAGCGCTGTATTAGGCTTCCCTCTTGGCAAGGAGAGGGTCGCCCGTTGGTGATTTTGATCGTAATCCTCTTAGGCATGAGTAAGGTGGTGGGGGTTTGAACTACGCCACTGAACCCCAAAGGAGATGGAATTACAAACCCACCCTCGTCCCGCCATCTTCCAAGGGGCTGTAGAGAGGACGTATAAGTGTTCCTGTTTTTGTCATGAGACCCTTTCCAAGGGACCTAACCCTATCCCTACTCACTAGAGGTGCATGGTTTATAAAGACCTGCGATTATTCCCGGTTTCTACTGCCTAACCCTCCTCAAGAGGAAACAGCCGGCGGAGTTCTCCGGGTCCTTTTTCGAGAATTGGAGGGCGTTGTACGTGGTCGTACCCCTGGTCCGCAATCTGCTACAAGGCGCACTGGGGGCGGTTAACCTCCCCCAGCGCGAATACCAGAGTCGCAAGACTCTCGTAGGCCCCATGAAGAGTACAGGAAGGAAGGGGAATTAGTGAATGGCAAGATAGAGGTCTAAGAGTGGTCTTGATCCCGGGCTCCTGAAATACTGGTGTTCAAATAGCGAAGCTACACGCTTTATTCAGGGCCTGTGGTATCAAACAATGCCCGATGAAGGTTCGCGCACAAAACTAAGCCTGTTCAAGGTCGCGGTAACCACGGTGGGCTTGACGGAGCTGTCTGGTAATGTCACCGTTATCAAGTTTGACCTCTCAGTAACAAATGTTACCATAAAGTCAAAACTTGTGTGCTAGCTAAAGAGCTTGCAAACACACACAAGAGATTATCACAGGTTATCAGTGATCTGGGCAAGTCGGGAGCGAGCTCACGATAGTGGCTGGATAATGCTGTATATCGTCTATGATCTTAAGTTTTCAGGCTGGCTGGTTTTGAACGCATATATATATATTCATATAAATATATATATATATATATATATAGAGTAAGTCATATATATATATATATAGATCTTATATATATATTAATGGTGTGTGTGTGTGTGGTATGTGTATGGTATGTGTATGTGTATGTGTATGGTGTATGTGTGTGTGTGTGTGTGTGTGTGTGTGTGTGTTGTGTGTTCTGTGTGTCACCACCGAGATTACTCTGGACCTTCGCCGCTGTTGTACCCTCACTCTTGTGGAGGCGGGATTAGGTCCCTTCCGGATGGGGTTCGTACGCCTCGTGGGGAACGAGGGTATCAGGCCTTTACACCGGGCGCGCAATAAAATGAGCACCACCAAAACCAATTCAAACATCCGCGCTGAGAAGAAGGAACCTCTCCTCCTCCTCCCCTCTCTCCCTCTGTGAATCTGTCCTTAATTTGGACGTTCAGAGAGAAGGGAGGATCGGTTTCCGGCCAAGGTGGCGGACGGGTCCGAAGCGGGTGGAGCCGAGCAACGCCAAGAGAGTCACCATGAATCCCTCCGATTCGTGTGGCTTTTTGATGGGCATATTAAGAGAATGCACCGCGCCCGGTCCCATGCACTCTCGCCCCTCGGCTCTTCTGCTTACTCGATTGACGCGCCCCGCCCATTGTTTGATGCCACTATGCTATGCACTTGCAGGTAAGCTTCGTGCCGCGTCCTAGCCTCTCTTTCATACGAATTTTCGGCATTGAGGATAACTGTGCACACCTTCGGTAACTGGACCCCCATCTTCGGGCGCGTGCCGCGTATTGGGCAGACCTTTACCTCCCGCAGGGAGGGTGTGTCTGGGGGCCTTAGAGCCTGCCTTATCGGTGTGTCCATAGAGTGCCATATCTTTTG
>NW_023659617.1:0-15000 GCF_015228065.2 Penaeus monodon
CCCCTCCCTTCCTTCCCCCCCCTCCCTTCCCCCCCCTTCTTTCCCCCCTTTCCCTCTCCTTCCCCCCCTCCCTCTCCTCCCACTCCCTCTTCACCCCCCTCCCCTCCCCTGGTCACATCCCATAGCCCTTGGGAGACCAGCGTCCATTTCTGCGAGAGCCTCCATTAATTCTCTGGACATTACTAATTCACAAACACTTCATTATGGCCGTGATGGGGGGAGGGGGTGCGGGTGGGGGAGGGGATGTGGTGTAAGGAGGGATGGGAGGATAGAGGGGTTGGGTGGGGACGTGGAGGGGTAGAGCATGTGGGAGGGTGCGGTGCGGATGGAGGAGGGGAGTGAGGGGTAGCAGGAGTGGGGAGAGGGGAGAGGGTCAGGGAGTGGGAGGTTAGGGGGTAGAGGGGAGATAACAGGTAGTAGGAAGGAGGTAGGGGGATACATCGAGGGATGGGGAGTAGTGGGGGGGGGTGAGAGTGGGAGGATGTTTGGTTTTCCGACTGGAGGTGACATCTCTACTTGTTTATTTTGTTTGTTTGTTTCATCGCTTTCCGCGTCTTTTGGCCATTTTCTTTAGTCTACCTCTTTTTTTTATCTGTGTCTCTTGCTCACGTTTTCCATTCACTTTGTTTGTGTAAGAGATTTTTGCAATGACAAACAATCTCAGTTTCTTTTGGTTTTGGATTTTTTTTCTTTGTTATTAATTATTGATTATACATATATGTATATATATATATATATATATATATATATATATATATATATATATATATATATATATATATATATATATATATATTATTCTATATATATATTATATATATATATATAGACATATATATATATATATATATATTATATATATAGACATAATATATAGTATATATATATCTATTATATATATATATATATATATATATATATATATCTGTGTGTGTGTGTGTGTGGTGTGTGTGTGTGTGTGTGTGGTGTTGGTGTGTGTGTGTCTGTGTGCGTGTGTGTGTGTGGTGTGTGTGTGTGTGTGTGTACATAATATATATATATAATATCAAATATATATCTTTATATATATTATAAAATAATTTTACTATTTTACATATTATAATAAAACCCTTATTATATTCTATTTTTTTTATTATATCTATTTTATCTATATTGGGGTGTTTGTGTGTGTTGTGTGTGTGTGTGTGATGGGGTGTGTATATCTGTTCTATATAAATATCTTTATCTATCTACTATTTTATCTACTTTATATATATATATGTTTTAAAATATATATTATACTATTTTTTATAATAAAATTTTATTATATTTTTTTGTGGTTTGTGGTGTGTGGTGTGTTGTGTGTGTGTGGGGTTGTTTGTGTTTTGGGGGTTTTTGGTGTAGGGTATATTAATTAAAATATTAAAATATATATCTTATATATTTATTATCTTCCCATCTATATACATCTATATATTTTAATTATTGTATCTTTTATTTTTCCTTATATATCATTGTGAAATATTCTGTTTTTCTAATATAATATTTTTCCAAATATATATCTATAAAATTATATTATATATATGTTTTGGTTGGTGTGTTGTTTTGAAATGTTTTGTTTGTGTTTATATTTAATATGTTTTTTAAATTTTTTATATATATATATTATATATATATATTTTATATATTTAAAATTTATATATATGTGTTGTGGTGTGTTTGTGTGTGTGTGTGTTTGTGTGTTGTGTGTGTGTGTGTGTGTTTCTCTATATATATATATATATATAATATATTTTATATTTTATATATGTATGTATGCGGGGTGTGTGTGTCCCTTTTGCGTTTTGCGTTTATTGTGTGTTGTTTTTTTTAATTTATATCTATTTTATTTTTTATTTTTTATATTCTACCCATATCCATATAAATATTCATATATTCATCCCCAAACTTATTTTATTTTCATTTATATCACGTCTTTACTCATTTACTTGCCTATTTATACCCCTTTTTTGTTTTTTGTATGCAAGTGCAGTATATTTATATACCATTTTTAAAGTATTGTTTATGTTTTTAATAAATGGTATTTATAACGTTTCTATCGTTCGTAAAATTGTTTTTCAACCTAATTTCTAAAATTCTTTGCAAAGGGTTTTAAAAGGGGGCCAACTATCATCTTTCCTCTTTCTTTTCCATTAAGGTAAAACGGCGTTTGGACAATTCCCTGAGACTGAATTTTAACAGTAATTTTTAAACTTTAAGGCTAAAAAAAAAAAGAAAATAAAAAATAAATCATTATATCGGGTTTTTTTGGGTCCAATGAAAGAGATAATTCCCCCTTTCTTGACTACCCCGGGGCCCCCCATCGGGAAAATGGAGAACCAAAAACCTCTTGTTTTTGGGGCATTTTTAAAAATAAATATGGAAAAAAACCCAATAAAAAAAAAGGGGGAAAACAAAAATACTTTGGGCCAGCCCCAGGGAAACGATGATTTTTACAAACAGCCAATCGTTACTTTGCCGTAGTCCCCTGTCCAGAACGCCCTCTGGGGCTTATAAGAGCACCGGGGGAAAAGCATTGGCAGGCGGTGTAAAAACACAACATCAAACCCACCTTAATACCCATTGGTCTGCTTTTGGGGGAAAAATAAAAATGCCCCCCCGTGTGGCCCCCATCCTTTTCGGTGCCCTCGCGATCGTCTTTTTAAACATGGAAATGTAAAAAGGTGGCCGGCCAGGGGATATCAGGTGTTTTCGTGCCCCTTTGGGATACGTGCTATTTTTTTTGATATGGCGGGAAAAATTTTTCCCTTTTCCATATTTGCCCTTTTTGTAGGCGTTTTTTTTACTTTTTTTCTCTTTTTTGTAAAAGGGTCGATGTGTGTTTGGAAGCTGGCTTTTATTTAGTATTTTGGGGATATCCCCAAGAAAACATTTCATACATTTTAGTTAATATTGCGCGTTTAAAAAAATTTTTTATTTTTAAAAAGAAAGCATGCGCGCGTGCGTGTGTGAAATTGTGTGTGTGTGTGTGTTGTGTGTGTGTGTTTTTTTGGTGTTTTTGTGTGTGTTGTGTGGTGGGGTTGTTTTGGGGTGTGTTGTGTTTGTGCTGTGTGTGTGTGTGTGTGGGGGTGTGTGGTGTGTGTGTGTGGGTTTTGGTTTTGTGTGTGTTTTTGTGTGGGGTGTGTGGTGGGGTGTGCGGGGGGTTTTTGGGTTTTGGATTCCTGTGTGCTTTATTAAAACTCTTAGGAAAAGTCGTTTTACTGTATTAAAGTAATAATATCTTCTACAACGAAATTGAAAATTACAAATTTTTTTTAATTTCGCACTGATACGCAAATTAAAATTTATAAAAAAATCATTAAAAAGTAAATCTGAAAATGGGGCAGTTTTTAGAATTGATAGTTTAATACCCCTATATCATTAAGCAAATGACAAACCCTTTAATAAATTTCCCGTAGTCGCAATTATGATCATAATGAAATTACATAAAAACAGGATAAAATGAAGCTAACTATTGATTGCTGCATTCAAAATAAAAAATTTTAACTCGATAAAATTTCGGTGATCAAATAACGTAATAGAAACTTTTAATCCCAATTAATTATGGGTTCTTGTTATCAACAAAATTGGAAAATATAACACCTCGAGAAGACAAGAGAATGTTCCAAAAACCCCTAACTTCTCGAAGACTTTAAAAAAGGGATCAAAGCGACCGCCCCCTCCTCCCCCTCCTCATCCTCATCCTCACCCTCCCCCTCACCCCTCCTCCACCTCCTCCTCCTCCCTCCTCCTCCCTCCCCCCTCCTCCTCCCCCCTCCCCTCCTCCCCCCTCCTCCTCCTCCTCCATCTCTTCCTCCTCCTCCTCCTCCTCCCCCTCCTCCTCCTCCCCCTCAAACTCTTCCTCCTCCTCCTCCCTCCTCCTCCTCCCCCTCCTTCCCCCCTTTTTCCTCCTCCCCCCCTTTCCTCCTGCCCTCTTCCCCCCTCCCCCCTCCTCTTCCCCCCTCCCCCCTCCCCCCTCCTCCCCACCTTTTCCCCTCCTCCTCCGGCCCCTCCCCCTCCCCCTTTCCAAAACCTCGCCCCTCCTCCTCCCCCTCCTCCTCCTCCCCCAAACCTTTTCCTTTCCCCCCTCCTCCCATCATCATCATCATCATCATCTCCTACCCTTCTTCTTTTTCCCTACCCTTTTTAAAAGGGTTTTTTCCCCCCCTTCCCCCTTCCTCCGTCGCCCCCAACTGCTGCCCCTCCTTTTTTGCTTTTCCTCCCCCTCCTAGTTTTTCTTCCTTTTTCCTTCCTCCTCCCCTTTCTCCTAGTCTTTTTTCTTCTTCCTCCCCCCCTCCTCCTCCCCCTTTCCTCGTCTTCTTCCATTTTTATTTCTTCCTCTTTTTCTTTTTCCCCTTGTTTTTTTCTTTTTTTTCCCCCTTTTTTTCCCCCCCTCCTTCCCCTTTCCACGAAATTCATCCTTGCGTCCGGCTTCATCACAGCCCCAACCCCCCACCAAACCCCCTTTCCCCTCCAGATCCACCTCTTTTCCCCGTCTTCCTCCACCCCCAAAACCCCCCACCTTCTCTTCCACCTCCATTTCACCCCCAACACCATCCTCTCTTTTCCCCAATTTCCCTAAACCTCCTTTTTCCCAAACCTCTTCTTCCCCCTCCACCCCCAGCCCCACTAACCCTCCACCGCCTCTTCCCTCAACCCTCCTTTTCCCTCCACCTCAACCTCAACCTCATCCTCCACCTCAGTCTCTTCCTCCACCTCCACCTCATCCTCCACCTCCACCTCCTCCTATTCCCTCCACCTCCACCTCCATCCTCCATTCCCCACCCCCCCTCCACCTCCCCCCTTTCGGGCTCCACCTCCACCTCCACCTCCTCCATTCCTCCCTTCCCCCTTTCCACCTCAGCCCCTCCACCTCCAACCTCCACCTCAACCTCCCCTCAGTCTCCACTTCTACCTAAACCTAAAAACCCCAACCTAAACCCCCCACTTCTCCTCCCCCTCCCCTCTGCCTCCTCCCCCCCTCCACCCCCCACCTCCACCCCCCACCCCCACCCCCACCTCCATTCCCCCCTCCCTTCCCCTCCACCTCCACCTCCACCCACTCCTTTCCCCTCCCCTCCACCTCCCCCTCCCCCTCCATTCCCCCAAACCTCCTCCACCCCCCCCAAAGAGACTCTTAGCATCGCTCCCCAAAACCCCTTCCCAAACTCAGTAAATTAAAAGAGGAGAGAGAAGTTAGGCAATTCGTAACATTTGGTCATAATAAAAGGAAAAATTTTCCCCAATTTAAAATCCAGAATTCGCCAAATTTTTAGCCCGCAAAATTTTTAAACAGAGCGGAATTACTTTTAAAAAAACCGGATTTATGAAAATTTCTTTTTTTGCGCAAAACGCTTGGCTCCTTTCTTTTTTTTTTTTTCTTTTTTTTTTTTTACGTTTTCTTTTTTTTTTTGTTCGGTTTTGTTCTTTGTTTGGGAAAAAATTTTTTTTTTGTTTTTTGGGCCTTTTTTTTCTCTTCTTACTCTTTTTTTACTTTTTTTTTTCTTTACTTTTTTATGTTTTTTTTGTTCATTCGACAGCCCTTCCCCCCCTCCTCCTACCTCCCCCTTTTTCCCCCCCTCCCCCCCCCCTCCCCCCCCCCTCCCCTTTCCTCCTCCTCCACCTCTCCTTCCTTTTCCCTTCCCCTTTCCCCCTTTCACCCGGAAGAGGTCCAAATTTGAATTTTTTTTTTTCTTTTTCCTCTTCGGGGCCTCTTCTTTTTTTCCCCTTTTTTTCCCCTCTCTTCCTCTCTCCTCTCTCTCTCTCGGCTCTCTCTCTTTTTTTTTCCCCTCCGTTCTCTCCCCTCTCTCTCTCATTGTCCCTCTTTCTCTCTTCCTCTCTCTCTCTCCTTTTCCTTCTCTCTCCCCCTCTCCCCTTCCCCTCTCTCTCCCTCTTCTCCCCCTTCTCTCTCTCTCCTCTCTCCCCCCTCTCTTTTTTCCCCTCTTTTCTCTCTCTCTCTCTCCTCTCTCCCCTTCTCTCTCTCCTTTTTCCCCCTTTCTCTCTCTCTCTCCTCTCCCCTCTCTATCTCCCCCCCTTCTCTTTTCTCTCCCCATCCTCTCTCTCTCTCTCTCTGTCCCCCCTCCCCTCCTCCGTCTCCTCTCTCTCTCTCCCTGCGGTAGTCCGGTCTTGCTTTTTGTTTTTCTTTTTTTTTATTGCGTTACAGTTATTATTGTTTTTAAATGTCTTTTTTTTTTATTTATCATTTTCATGCTGGGGATTTTCACCCTTTTTGTCATAGTCATGATAAATCATTATCATAAAATATTATTGTTTTCATTTCAGCCATTTCATCATAATCCTCGTCCCCATTATCTTTAAATTATTATTATTATTCATTGTTTATTTTTTATCATCATTTCCCTTTTTAGCATTTTTATTATCATCGAAATTCATTTTACATCTTTCCCTGACCCTTATCATTATCATTATCACTGTTTTTTAAATTATTACTTATTATTAAATCATTAATACTATTATGATTTTCTATTTTTTATTGTTATCTCTGATGACTACATAATTTTTTCTTTAGTTTTTTATTTTTTGTTTTTTTATTTTATTTTTATTACATTTTATTGTTATCATTTTCACTTCTTATCATTACTATTATCATAAATCATCGCTTAAAATTCCTTTTCAATTTTTAAATTTTTTTTAATTTATTATTTTGGGGGTTTTTTTGTTTTTTTGTTTTTAAATTTGTATTATATTTTATTATTATCATCATTATTTTTATCTTTACTTTTAAAATTTTATTATTATTATTTTTATTTTTATTTTTACTTTATTATCATTATCATTATTTTATTCCCTATTTAAATATTATTATTATTATTATTATTATTAATCTCCCTTATTAATATCATTATCATTGTTTATTATCATCTCATTATTATTTTTTTTTCCTATTATTACAAATTTATTTTTAATTATTTTTTTATTATCTTTTTAATTTATTAATAAAATAATAATAAAAAATATTATTATTTTTTATTATTTTTAAATTATTATTATTTTATTATTCTATTATTATCTCATCATAATCATTATTATTTTTAAATTATCATTATTATAACTTTTTTCATTATTATCATTATCATTTTTATTGTCTCATTATTAAAAATTTTTTTCTTTTAAATTTAATTACAGTTTTTCAAATTTTTTGTTATTCTATTTTTTATCATTATCTTTAAATATTATTATTAACAAAAACCCTCACACAAAACACACCACACACACAAAAAACCACACCCACAATCATATTGTAAAATTTTAAATTTTTATAGAGGGGACAATAGTGATAATAGATAGATAGATAGATAGTAATAGTAGATAATAATCTATATATATATATATTAATATTATATTATATTATATATATATCCCAATATATTTTACTTTGTGTGTTTGTGTTGTGTGTGTGTGTGTGTTTGTGGGTTTTGTGTTTTGGGGTGTGTTTTTGTGTGGTGTATGGGGTGGTTGGGGTGTGTTTTTTGTGTGATTTGGTGGGTGTGTGTGTGTGTGTATGTGCGTGTCTATCTATCTATCTATTTTTCTATCAGTCTATCTATATCTATCTATCTATACCTATTTATCTATTTATTTATCTATCTATCTATCTATCTATCTATCTATCAATCTATATCTATATATATATATATATAATATATATATATATATTTTAATATATATAATAATATTATTATATAATTTTATATATATAAAACCCGACAGAAAAATAGTTTAATAGATAGACAGATAGTTGTTGGTAGGAAAGGTGGTGTATGTTGTGTGTGTATAATGTGAAATTTTATATATTTTTATATATATTATTATTTTATAATATTATAATATGGATAATATTTATTATATATATACTCTATATATATAATATATAAAATTATTTTTTTTTTATTATATATCTATTATATAATATTTACGTATATTTATATAAAATAAATTTTTATTATATTTCTATATATTAGTTTACTTTTTTAATATACTATACTTTATTATTATATATATATATATTATATATCTAATTTATATTATCTTTACCCCAAAATTATAATATATAATTTATCTTATCTACTTATATCTTTATTATTCTATATATATTATTCTATTCTTTTAATATTATATTATCTTTATTATTAATCTATTAATTTATATATTGTCTATATATTATATAAAAATTTTTAAAATTTTATATTTTAAAAAAAAAAAGGCATGGGAAGGGGGGCCGAAAGAGCGAAAAATTTGAGGGGTGAACGGGGAGCACCAGAGGAGGGGGAAAGCCGGAAGGAGGGAAGAGAAGAAAAAGGGGAGGAAGAAAAGGGGGAGGGGGGGGAGGGAGGAGGGGGGGGCCACTCTCCACAACATAATGAATCTTTAAAGAACCCGGGAGCATTTCTTGGTCATTATCATCAGGGTCTTTGTTTTTTGGGGGGGGAAAAATGGGGGGGGGGGGGGGGGGGAAGGGGAGAAGAAGAAATTCCCCCGTTTTTTATTACCCTTTCGGGGGTCCTTTTGCGTTTCCCACTCTAATCGCCCCTCGCGAAGGTTCTTTTTTCCCGAAACGAAAAGTCGAATATGAGGGCTTTAAATTTGGGGGCGTTCAAAAGGGGCCCCGCGAAAAATTTTTATTTACACTTCGAAGGAGAATATTACGTGGGCCCCTTTTTATGGTTTTGGGTATTATTGTTGACTCTGGGGGCCTAAAATTTAGTCATATTTGATAATCGGGCCTATCGGGGGGTTAATTTGGAAAAATTTTTAAGCTAGAGTGTGATTATGCCCCCCTGAATGGGGGCTCATCCGGGGAAACCCCGGAAACTGGAGGGGCATTTTTGCTGCTCGTTAATTATGGAAAAATTTTTTGCACGGCGGAATAAGAAAAAGGGGTGAGTCCCCCCTTTAAAAAAAAGGAAAACCCGGTGGGGGGAGGGGAGGAAGGTGAGGACGGGAAGGGGGGGAGGAGGAGGAGGGGGGAAAAGGAGGGAAAAACCGGGGAGGAAAGGGCGAAAAGCGAGAATAGAGGAGGGGAAGGAGAAAGGGGAAGATAAAAAGAGGAGGAGAAAGGGCGGGGGGGGGGAGGGGGAAAAAAACAGTGCGGAGGAGGAAGAGGGGGAGGGGGAGGGGGAAAGGGGAGGGGAGGAAAAAGGAAGGGGGAGGAGAAGGAAAAGGGGGGGAGAAAGGAAATAGAAATGGAGGAACCCGGGGAGGAGGAAAAGAGAAGGAAAAAAATTTAAAGGAAAAAGAGGGAGAGAAGGACCGGGGAGGAGAGGGGAAAGGGGAAAGAGGACGGTGAGGGGGAGGGGGAGGGAATTGGAGGGTGAGGAGGAAAGTAAAATTTTTAAAGGAAAAAGGAGAAAACTTTTTTTCATACATTTCCAAATTTTTAAAATTTTGGGCAAAAAAACTTATAAAAAGGAAATAATTTTAACACAACAAATTTCTTACAGTATTTAAAAATAGTGTAGGGAAAGACATATAGGGAAAAATTGATATTTGCAAAAACACACTCCCCACACTCCCCACACCCCAACCAATATACTTTTATATATATATATATAAATTTTTATATATTTAAAATAGTATAATATTTATATATTAAAATATGTGTGGTGTGTGTGTGTGTTGTGTGTGTGGGGTGTGTCCCCTTTTGTGGTTTTGTGGGGTGTGTGTGGGTACTGTATTATAAAATTTCATATTTACTAACTTTCCATATATATATGGGGTTTGAATGTTGGGGTTTTTATATATTTTATTTTATTTTATATTTTATATATATATATATATATAATATAATATCTTAAAAATTTTTGTGTTTTGTGTGTGTGTGGTGTGTGTGGTGTGTGGGTATGTATTTTATATATTAGTATAATCTGCTTTTATAAATATACCCATTTATATATATATTATATATTTTATATATTATATAATTAAAAAAATATAAGGGTTTTAATTCTATTATATATTATAATTTTTTCCCCTATATTTTATATATATTATAAAAATATATATCTATTAAAATATTATATATATATTCCCCCTTTTATTAACTTTTATCTCTATATATTAATATATTAAACCCAAAATTTTCTTATAATTTTTATATTTATTCTGCACACGCACACACACACACACACACACCCCACACACACACCCCACACAATATTTTATATTAATTTTTTTTTTTTAAAGTATATTATATATAATAAAGTTTTATATATATATACTTATATTATATTTTATTATATTATATATATATATTTTATAAATATACATATCCAATATATATATATATAAATATAATATATTATATATTAATATTATATAAAATTTATAATTTGTATTATGTTTCCCTGGATGTGTGGGGGGTGTGTGTGTTTATATATAAAATAAATTTTATTATATATATATATAATCTTTTTATTATATATTTTATTATATTATATCCCATATTAACCTTTTATAATATATATTAAAATTTTATAGCTTATTATATCTTTTATCCCTATACTAGATATATTAAAAATTTATTTTTTGATATAATACATAAAAATGCATATACATTCATATATACATGTGTTTTTTATTATGTGGGGAGTAATTTTAATTTATATATCCTATATATATTTTAAATCCATATATATTAAAATATTTTATCTTTTTTGTGTGTGTTTGTGGGGGTGGGGGTGTGTGTGTGTGTGTTGTGTGTGTGTGTGTGGGGTGTGGTTTTGTGTGTGGGTGTTGGTGGGTGTGCGTGGTGTGGGGTGTTTTTTTGTGTTTGTCCCCGTGTGTGTGTGTATGTGTTGCGTGTGCGTGTGTGTTGTGTGGGGTGTGTGTGCGTGTTGTTAAGTAACTATGATGAAAACGTGTCTGCCCTTTCACCACATTCCGTTTTGCTTTTCGTTTTTTTTCTGTCTTCCATTTTTTTTTTTTTTTTTTCGGCGGGAAAAAAGTCCCCTACATTTAAAATAAAATTTGATTCGATCTGCATTTTTTTGCGCTGAAAACGATCCGGTTTGGGGGTTTTTTTTTTTCCTATATTTTCATTTCTTTTTTTAGTTAATTTTTTTGCCTTTATTTCTTTTTTTTAATAATTTTTCTTGATATCTACAAAACTGATTCAGTATTTGTTTTTTCCTTGGGTTTTCTCATGAAATGATTCTTTTTCTTTCTATGGGAAGAATATATATATATAAAATATAAAAATTATATATATATTTTTTGTGTTGTGGTTTTGTGTATTTGTGTGTGTGTGTTGGGGTTGGTGTGGGTGTGTGTTTTTGTGGGTGTGCGTGTGTGTTTGTGTGTGTGGGAAAGTGGGAAAATGTAGATAATTTGTAGATATCATTGTATTTTAAAATATTCCCATATATATTTTTTCCTATTACATAATTTTATAAAATTTATATATTTTATTTATTATATAATATAATATATATTTTAATATATATACCCTAAAGTTTAAAACCCCCCGTTTTATTGAAGCCCAATTTGCCTCATCCTTTTTTTCGAAAAACCCTCTTCACTTGCGTCGAAAATCTTGGGGTAACCCAAACTTTCCTCTGTAGTTTTTTCACGCGGGCATTAAAGCCCTAAAATTTGGGACTATTCAAATGAGGAGAGTTTTTTTGGGAAAATTCAAAGTGCAAAATTTTTCCCTTTCCCAACCTTTTTTTCTGGCAAATTTTTAATTTTCGCGCTTTAATTACGAGCTAAGAAATTACGCCAAGCTAATTTTGAAATTTTTTTCAGTCGCCTTAACGCCTAAATTTACATGTTTTAAAGATTAGAATCTTGTTTTTTTATTAACTTCTTAAAAAGGGCCCCGCTTCTTCGTCTCCCCCAAAATTTAATTAAAAGGGACTGGGATTGAAAAACAATTCTATTAAAACCCCCTTTTCCCTCGGGGGGGGGGGGGAGGAAAACTACTGTTTTTTCCGTTGGGAAACGTTTTGGAGGGTTTTTTTCGGGGGGGGGGGGGGGGGGCGGGGGGGGGCGTTTGTTTTTGTGCGTGTGTGTGGTTTGTGGGGTGGGGGTTGTTTATGTATTGTGTGGGGCGGGGTTGTTTCACATGTTTTGGGTTTCGGGGAAGGGGGAAGGGGGGCTGTGGCAGACCGAAAAAGGGGGAGAAAAGAAAAGAGAAAAGGGGGGGGGGATTGGAGAGAGAGATGGAAAGGGGAAAAAAAAGAGTAAAGGGGAGAGGGGAGGGGTATCAGTGTATACCTAAAGTTTTTGTACTATAAAAATTTTAAAATATAATATTAAAATTAAAATTTTATAAATATTATATTTATATATATAAATATATATATATATTAAAATGGTGTGTGGGGTTTTATGTGTATATATATTATATATATAAAATAAATATATTATATAATATATATATATTATTATAAAATTTTATTATATCAATTTTATTTATCCCTTGTTTTATAATATTATATTAATATATATATATATTATAATTTTTATATATCTATATTTTATACTTATACACCCCCCCCACACACCCACACACACACACAAACCCCCCACACACACATTAAAATATATTTTTATATTAATATATTTTATATATTATATATTTTATATATTTTATAAAATTTTATATTTTTATATCTACATAAAAATTAATTTTATATTTTTTATATTTTAAACTATAATTTTTTATATATATTATAAACACACCCAATGGGAAAAAAAAAAAATTTTTAAATGAGCCCAAAAATCACTCCCTTTCCCAAAAAAAATCCAAGAAAAATGGCACCTCCCTCCCTTTTTTAACCCCCCCCCCCCCCGCCGCCCCCAAAAAAGCCCCATCCCAACGAAATAAACCGAATTTTCATAACACTGCAAATGGAGAAAAACCAATGCATATTTTCTTGCCTATGATGAAATTGAAGGAAAGTTTCTGCTTATTTTTTTAGTAGAGAGGGAGTGGGCACTCTAGGTAGAAGTCACAGCAAAAGGTTTCAAGTAAATGCTTTTTTTTGGCTCTTGGGGGAATAAAAAAAACAAAACGGGTGCATTTCGCAATACTTCCCATTTTATTTATTATCATAATTGTCATTATTTTTCCATTTTTCATAATTGTTCCATATTATCATTATCGTTTATTGTTAGTATCATTTTTTAAAATTTTACATTATAGTTTTTTTTTGTTATAAATACATTATATTTTCTATTGTTTTATCTTAAATTTTTTTATAATTGTTTTTTTATTATCGTCCTTTTAAAATTTTCCTTACCGGAATTTTTTTATCATTCTAATTTTTTTCATTTCTGTTACATTACTATTTTTATTGCTAAATTTTTGTTAGCATTAAAGGGTATTTTTCATCATTATTATCATTATGGGTTATTATTATCATAAATTTTTATCATTTGTTATTCTTATGTTTTTCAAACCTAAACTCATATCATTATGATTGCTGGGTTTTTTGTCGTTTATATCTTTTTATATCTTTATATAATTTTATATTATAATATATAAAATAATATATATATATATATATATATAATTTTATATATATAAGTAATCTATTATTATATAATATTTATTATATATTAAAATTTTATATATTATATATATATTAAAATTATAAAATTCCCTTTTATATATCCCATATTATATAAATTAATTTTAAAATTTATTATTCTAAAAATTTAACATGTGTATTATGTAAAAGGCATATGGGTGTATATGCGTATTTTTAATATTTTATAATATATATAATAATATTTTATATATATATTTTTATAAAATATATATTATATATATAAACTGTGTGTGTGTGTGTGTTGTGTGGTGTGTGTAAAATATATATACATATATTCTATATTTCAAAAACTCTATTTTAATATATATACTAATTTTATCTTAAAATTATTATATCTTTCATATATATATATTATAAAATATTATATATATATATATATATATATATTTATATTTGGGGTGTGTGTGTTGTGTTTTTATTATATATACCATTTGTATATTAAAATATATTAAATTATTTAATTATATTATTTATTTTATATACAGACTCACCCACCCATACAAACCCCCCATATCACCCAAAATTAGACAGCTATCCAATTGATAAAAGCACAAAAATAATACTTTTACACGGGGCCCCTCTAAAAAAATACTCAAACCCTTTTTTTCTTTTCCCCACAGATGGGGAAAAAAATTATGGGAAAAGGGCCCTGTATTTAAAAGGGTTTTGAGCTGCAAAACACTCAATGCCGCCTTGCCCAATGGCCCCCATATTAGGTCTTAGAAAATTAAAATTTTCCTTTATACGCTATGACTAGTTCGTTTTTCCCCCCCTCATTTTTCCCCCTAAGGCAAGATATAGAGGGCTGGGGTAGATAGGGGTATGTAAAGGGATAAACGATTTTGTATGATTTTTTTTTTTTTTTTTTTCCAATTTTAATCGGGTTTTTGGGAAGGGGGGGAGAGGTTTGGGGTGGGAAAAAGGGGAGTTTGAAAAGGAAGGGGGGTAGGGGGAAGAGGGGGGAGGGTTTGGAGAGAAAAAAAAGGGTTTAATTTGGGGGGGGAGGGGGGGAAAAAGGGGGGGCGGTAGGCCTGTTTTTAGTTGAGTGATTTTGTGTTTTTTCTCGTAAAGTTTATATGGCCCTTTTTGGGGGTGTTTTTTTTTTGTTATTCCAGTGTCATGTTTTTGTTTTTCTAATGGACGGGGGTTTTTTTATTATGTTTTCATAAAGTCAGTGTTTTTTGAGGGATTCATATCATCTGGGGAATTATTAATTTTCGTCTTATCCTCTCCATCATTTTTCATTACTGTCATTTAGGGTTTTTGTCAAAATTTTTAAAACGAATAAATTTTATCTTTTCCCTTTTTTTAATAATAAGAGCGGGGTTGTTTGTTTTTATATTCAAAAACATTACACTGTTTTATTTTTATCATTATCTTTATTATTATGATTATGGCTATCATTTTT
>NW_023659618.1:2500-5000 GCF_015228065.2 Penaeus monodon
TGCACTTTTTGCATCTGGTACCCCAATTGTTTGAACAATAGTTAATTGTGCTTAGAGCTAGAGTTTGCACAACCATGATTCTAGTTTCAGTAGTGATTTGATTTCTTATGTGATTAAGATATATCAGGGTACCCACTACCTTCCTGTGTATTTTGTCAAATTGTGGCTCAAATGTCATGAAGCTGTCTAAGTGTACTCCTAGATTATTCACTGAAGTGCTCGGTTTAATAGAGCAGCCTTAAAATTCTATGATTGTGTCATTGGGAATTCTAGCTATGTTCTGCCGACTACCTATGAATATACATTGAGTTTTATGTGGGTTTAGTTTAAGGCCATTTGTGTCAAAATATAATTTTGCTTGTGTAAGAGTATGTTGAGTGTTTCTTATTAACGTGTTTAGGTGTTTACTGAGTCACTATGAGAAACTGTGAATCATCGGCGTACTGCACTAAAAGACAGTTATGGCTATTGTTGATAAATCATTTATGAAAATTGTAAATAGGATCGGACCTAAAATAGAGCCTTGCGGAACACCAAAAGGTACTTGTTGTTTTGATGACATATCATTATTGATTCTTACCGATTGGGTCCTTGTATCTAAATAACTTTTAAACAAAAGGTATCAATTTTATGATTTACTAATTTGTTAGGAGAATATCATGGTTGACACTATCAAAAGCCTTAGAAAGGTCGCATAATGTGAGCAAATTTACCTGAGTTTTGTCTATGTTATTATAAAATTTCATCAGTAATTTGCAGTAAAGCTGTTTCAGTAGATAACTATTTCTAAAACCATGTTGTGTTTTAGATAATAAGTCATTGGCCTCCAGGAAACTCGTCATTGATTTGCTATAATTTTTTCAAGAATTTTGGATAAGATAGGGAGTATAGTAATAGGGCGATAATTATTGACATCGTCTATATCCCCCGATTTGAAAATTGGTGTTACTATACCATGTTTCCAAAGCGACGGAAAGACAACCAGTAACAAGAGAGGTGTTAATAATGACCGTCAGATAATGTACAGTTGCAGGTAGACTATCTCTGATAAAGCGCAAAGCAATGCCGTCTGCTCCTACAGCATTTGTTTCGCGAAGATGTTTTATTACTAAGATGATTGTTTCTATGTTCACTGGTTGTGTCTGAAAAAATTAGTTGTAAGCCTTGCCCGATCTATGTTTTGTTGTAACTTAGAAGCAATTGTTTGCTCATAAGTTAGTTTTCCAATTTTTGAAAAAAAGTCATTAAATGGTCGGTTCTTTGTATGGGCCTTATGCAATCATTAGTGAGGTGCTTTTTGTAAGGCACTAGTGTTTTAACAATATTCCATGTTTTATTAGAGTTGTCCTTATATTCTGTGAATTTATTTCTGAAATAATTTCTTTTTGCACGTTGAATTAGTAATTTTACATTTTTCTTTTTGACTTTATAATCTACCTGAAGGGCGGCCTCATTTCTGTTACTTTTAAGGGCTTGGTGGGCATTGTTTCTATCGCGAATGCTCTCTGAATGTCGTCATTTATCCATGGAGCAGGAGGACGTTTGACGGTTCGTGTACGTAGGGAGCCAGTGCATCAATGCTGCTTTTAATAACTTCTGTAAGGATAGTTACTTGGTCGTTTATATTATCTGTCAGTGAAATGTTTGATAGAGTTATTTCTTTAGACAAGGTAAGCTCGCAGAAAGATTGAGGGTTATAGTGTTTGAAATCGCGAAAAGTTTTTATTACTGGTGGTCGCTTTGTTTTCTTTATATTTAACGTCATCGTGATAAGTTCATGGTCAGCAACATGACACGGGATGACATCGAAGTGAATAATGATGTCTGGTCTGTTAGTTATTATTAAATCCAACAGAGAAGAGGTGTTTTCTGTAATTCGTGTAGGCTTATCTATTATTTGTTCAAATTTATTTTTCTTAATCATCTTAGCTAACTTAGCATTAGATTTTGTTAAATCATCATTCAGGTCGCCTATAGACAGCGCCAATAATAAAAGAAGGAAGCATGTTGCTTTGTACGGTAACCCAGACATCTTCTACAGCAGTATTGCTAACTGCTGTAGCAGATATCCTGTTTGACTTCAGGGTATCCCGTACATATATACATACTCCTCCTCCTCGCCCTGCATCACATCTATAAACTTTAAAATTTGGAATATTAATGAAATTACTGTCCATTTCCTGGTGGAGCCATGTTTCACTTATGCATAAAATGTCTATGGTTCTCCTCAACTAGCATTTTAATTTCCTCAAAATGTCCGAGGAGAGATTGAGCATTTATATGCTCTATTTTTAGGACATTATGCGATCTGGTCACTGGTAACGCTGACGGCGTTGCCTTGTCAAACATTCTGATCGCGCTTGTACTTGTTTTTGTTTAAGAACACTTTAACATTGTCAGGGAAAGAATCAGAGTCTATAAACAGATCGGGCTTTATGTCCTTTCCCCTTACAGACACTGTGAAGCTGGCGTAGTAGTCATGTGTCATCACTGTCTTATG
>NW_023659618.1:7500-17500 GCF_015228065.2 Penaeus monodon
AAAAGACAGGTTAATGGGGCTATTGTTGATAAATCATTTATGAAAATTGTAAATAGGATCGACCTAAAATAGAGCCTTGCGGAAACACCAAAGGTACTTGTTTGTTGATGACATATCATTATTGATTCTTACCGATTGGGGTCTTGTATCTAAATAACTTTTAACCCAAAGGTATCAATTTTAGGATGTTACTTAATGTGTTAGGAGAATTCATGGTGGACACTATCAAAAGACTTAGAAAGGTCGCATAATTGAGCAAATTTACTGATTTTTGTCTATGTTATATAAATTCATCAGTAAATTTGCAGTAACGCTGTTTCAGTAGATAACCTATTTCTAAAACCATGTGTTGTTTTAGATAATAAGTCATTGGCATCCATGGAAACTCGTTCATGTTGATTGCCTATAATTTTTTCAGAATTTTGGATAAGATAGAGTATATAATAGGGCGATATTATGACATCGTCTCATCCCCCGATTGAAAATTGGTGTTGGGATGGTTACTATACCATGTTTCCCAAAGCGACGGAAAAGACACCAGTAACAAGAGAGGGGTAATAATGACCGTCAGACTAATGAACAGTTGCAGTTAGACTATCTCTGATAAAGCGTAAAGCAATGCCGTGTTCTGCTCATACAGCATTTGGTTTCGCGAAGATGTTTATTACTAAGTGATTGTTTCTATGTTCATGGTTGTGGTCTGAAAAAAATAGTTGTAAGCCTGCCCGATCTAGTTTTGTTGTAACTTAGAAGCAATTGTTTGCTCATAAGTTAGTTTTCCAATTTTTGAAAAAAAAGTCATTGAAAATGGTCGGTTCTTTGTATGGGCCTTATGCAATCATTAGTTAGGTGCTTTTTGGTAAGGGCCACTAGTCTGTTTTAACAATATTCCATGTTTTATTAGAGTTGGCCTCCTATATTCTGTGAATTTATTTCTGAAATAATTTCTTTTTGCACGTTGAATTAGTAATTTTACATTTTTCTTTTGACTTTATTAATTACCTGAAGGGCGGCCTCATCTCTAGTTAATTTTAAGTTGGTGGCATTGTTCTATCGCGAATGGCTTCTGAATGTCGCATTTATCATGGAGCAGGAGACGTTTGACGGTGTGTTAACGTAGGAGCCAGTGCATCAATGCTGCTTTAATAACTTCTTTAAAGGATAGTTAACTTGCGTTTATATTATCTCGTCAAGTGAAATATTTGATAAGAGTACTTCTTTAGACAAGATAAGACTTCGCAGAAAGATTGAGGGTTATAGTGTTTGAAATCGCGAAAGTTTATACTGGTGGTTAGCTTGTTTTCTTTATATTTAACGTCATCGTGATAAGTTATGGTCAGCAACCATGAAACGGATGACATCGAACTCCTTAAGTGAATAATGATGATTGTTCTGTTAGTTATTAGTAAATCCAACAGAGAAGAGGTTGTTTTCTGTAATTCGTGTAGGCTTATCTATTATTTGTTCAAATTTATTTTTATTAATCATACTTAGCTAACTCGCATTAGATTTTGTTAAATATTCATTCAGGTCGCCTATAGCAGCGCCAATATAAAAGAAGGAAAGCATGTTGCTTTGTACGGTAACCCAGACATCTTCTACAGCAGGATTGCTAACTGCTGTAGCAGATTCATCCTGTTTGACTTCAGGGCTATCCCGTACATATATACATACGCCTCCTCCTCGCCCTGATCACATCTATAAAACTTTAAAATTGGAAATATTAATGACATTACTGTCCATCCTTCCTGGTGGAGGCACCATGTTTCATTATGCATAAAATGTCTATGGTTCTCCTCAACTAGCGAATTTTAATTTCCTAAAATGTCCGAGTGGCTGAGACTTACTAGTGAGAACAGTATATGCTCGATTTTTAGGGAATTATGCGAATCTGTCCTGGTTAACGCTGACCGCGTTGCCGTGTCAAAATTATCTGATTTGCGCTTGATACTTGTTTCTGTTTAAGAAACACTTTAACATTGTCAGGGAAAGAATCAAGAAGTCTATAAACAGATCGGGCTTTTATGTCCTTTCCCCTTACACGGACACTGTGAAGCGGGCGTCAGTAGTATGTTGTTCCTCACTTGTCTTATGGGCTTCACATGAAATGTTTTCAAAACTTTCAGATAATGGTTTGTTCAATGTCATCTTCGGTTTGTGTATGAGTGACAAATGGTAGTAGAGGTAGGACTGTGTTTGGACGAATTCTGCTTCCCTTAAACGGCTTGGAGAGAGCGAGAGAGAGAGAGAGGAGAGATGAGAGAGAGAGAGAGAGAGAGAGACGAGATGGATGAGAGAGAGAGAGAGAAAATAAGAAAGAGAGAAAAAAAGAAAAGAGATAGAATGTAGGAAAGAGAGAAACTGAGAAAGACAGACTGAGGAAAGGAAAATGTGGGAAAAATATATATGTGAGAATAATTGATACTATAGAGAGATAGATTAGAGAGATATAGATATAGTATACATATATATGTATATATATACATGTATATATAAAACACACACAACACACACACACAAACCCACACCACACACACACACACACACACAGCAGATATGATATATATATAACTATAAAGATATATATATAGATATATATATATACTATATATAGATACACATCTACTATAGGTATTATATAGTTATATAATATATATATATAATACTATTAATATATAATATATATATATATATATAGGTGTGTATATAATATAAACATATACATATACTATTCTAATATATATATATATATATACTATATAGATATATATATATAATATATATATCTACACTACTATATATATTAATATCCTATATATATTAGTAATATATATGCGTTGTGGTGTGTTTGTGTGTGACAGATTAGAAAGATATACATGTTAATATATATATTATATATCATACGATATTATATATCCCAGTGAAATGTATGGATATATATATATATACATATACTAGTATAATATTATATATATGTGTGTGTGTGTGTGTGTGTGTGTGAGTACACCACCACACACACACACACAACACACACACATATATAATACTATATATACTATAATGATATCCTATATAGACGATATATATATCATATATATCTTTCCAATTTCCTTCTGGATCACTTAAATCATTCTTCAGTTTTCTGTCGTTTTCACACACACACACCACCACAACACACACACACAAGCATGTATTAAGTATATGTGTACTAATAGTATATAATATATATATATATGATATATATATATATCTATATATGATAGTATAACTAATACTATTATCATATAATTATATAAATACAGCAATACATATATATATATATATATATATATATGTCCAACATATATATACTATATATAATTATATATAAATATATATGCTAAGAGTATGTATGTGTGTGTGCTTGGTGAGTGAACTTTGCTATTGCATCACTGCCATAGACATTATACGTTCCCAAATATTCATCGGTTACCTGAAAAGCAAGTAGGCTAAAAAGATAAAAGACACAGCTGGGATGCACAACAGCTGGGTACAAATGACCCTAAGGCTTCAGTAGAATTACTGTATAGACAAAATGTAACGGCCTTTTCACTCCACTCACTAGTCAAGATATATGACAAAAATAGAAGTAATATACGTAGACAATTATCTCAAATTTAATTAACACTTTTGAAATATGAAATGCCTGTTTCTTTGTACTTTTACATTTCATTAATTACCGTGGACTTATAATCAAGTTTGCTTGTCACAGCGCAATGACACACACACACACAACACACACACACACACGTGTATGTAGTATATGTATATATATACATTATATTATGTATACATACCATAATATGTAATATATAGTATATAATAATCATAATATATATATATATATATATATATATTATATAATATACACACACACTACATCACACATACACACACACAAACCACACACACTCAACACCACAACAACACCAACACACCACACAAAACACACAACACACACGAACACTCAGACCTTAATTCCATACACACACATACACACACACACACACACACAAACACAACACACACACAACCACACACACACGCACACACGCACACACATGTGTATAAGTATAGTATATATATGCATATATATTATATACAATAATATATAATGTATACACACACACACACACACCACACACACACACACACACACACACACGTGTATAAGTATATGTATGTATATACATATATAGTTATATTATATATTATATATATATATATTTATTTATTTATATAGATATTATATATCATATATCATATATATATATATACTATATGATATATATATTACTATATATATATAATATATATATATATATATACCTCTATATATATATTGAGAAAGACTTGCTGACAGGGATGGTGATAGGAAAAACAGAGGAAGAGCCAAAGAGGAAGACAAGACTGAGCGACAATATCAAAGATCAGATATTGAGGGCCGTCGATGGTACAAGTGGAAAGAAAAGCGTAAGTTCGAGTTTAGTGGCGAAGGAATGGTGGAGAGGCACGGCTGCTCAAACATGAGCATACGTTATGAGATGATAAATATATGCATACTATATGTATATAATGTATATATATATATAATATATAGTATTATATAATATATATATATGTATATTTATATAAATATATGGACCACGGGCTCCAAACATGAACATACCGTAAAGAAGAATATATACTATAATATATATATATATACTAGATAATATAATATATATATATATATATATACTATATACATTATATATATATTATATACCAGGTTTAAATAGGCTGACAGCTAGACCAGATAAGCCATTCCTTCTGCAGGGAAAAGCCGATTTCGCTCTTGAACACCTCCCTGTCGAAATTCGTTTCCAGTCGGTGGCTCCTGGGCGGGACGGACTTAGACAGCAGAGGCCTTATCTACTGTGACGCTCACTGGCCTCGGTGGCAAGGACACATACAGCACGGCGTATTAGAGGCTGGCTTCCTATTATCCACATATTCGACTCGATGTGATACTCTTGACGCAACACAAAGGACAAACTTGACTCTATTTATCTTTCGGTTGAAAGTTAATTCACACTGGGAGGTCCTTGATGTGGCGTGCTAAAAAGCCCCGCGGACATTCTGGGCTTGGATTCGCGTTTCTCCAGGACAGTCCATCGCAATAGGGGCTCAACTTGGGAAACATTCAATACGGTGTTCTCGAGGAAGTGACGGCAAGTTGATCAGGCTCTGAAATATTCCTCCAACAAACGGACAACCAGCTGCCTATGCTTCCCTCCTTGCCTTCTCTATGTCCAGGGAGGATGCTGCTGCAGTGCATGTCTGTGAATCCGGGTGATACTGGTCGTCACGTGTGGGTTCGTTTCTACCAAGGTCAGAAGGAACTCGGTTCCGCGTGGTGAACACTCAGACTACTTCCAGAGGTCGTTCTCATTGTGGATAATTACTATTTAAACACGTCCACTGAAGAACTGGAGGGAATAATAAAGTTACAACCAAGACCATCTGTGTATCACATTTAATTCCGTATTTTTTTTCTGAAATGTCTATATTATCATGAGGATGTTCATAAAGTAAATGGTTTGAGATGCGGGACGTGGGCTTTTTTGGTAAGTGGTTTGGTGGCAGTTCAGTCATGATTTAATTTGTCTTTACAAGATGGTGACGTCAAACACAGAAAACAGCAGCCATCACAGATGTCAATACCGAAGTTAAGTTTAAATTGAGCATCCGGTTCACACACACAACAAAAAAGTCGCAACAAATGACCGTAGCTTAAGGGTTTTAACAGTTGATTTAATATAAATAATCTCGTAGCCATCAAAGACGTGCCTGAAAATTCTGACAACGATTTTTTCACTATTTGAATGTGTATATGTATGTGTTATATATTATATATATATATATATATATATATATAATATATATATATATATATATATATATATCTCTAATATATATGTATATATATATATATATAATATATATATATTATACATATATATACTATATATATATATATATATCCTGCTCACTACAAGAACACTTACGTGTGGACCGTCTATGTTATATATATTATTTTATTTATTATTATTATTTATTCTATCTATTAATTCACTCATATTTTCTAATTAGAGACTCTATAGCCAATCGAGACAACAGCGCGACGCTATGCATACGCTAACACCCTGGGACCCGATACCACATATGATACAGGAAATAACCATAAAATCCGATTACGTAAGTATGATTACCTTCTGAGCCCGAGTACGGACAGAGAGCTGAAGAAGTCAAGCACACAACACACCACACACACACAGAGGGAGAGGGAGAGAGATAGAGAGAGAGAGATATGACGAGAAAGACCCACGATGAGCGGAGAGAGAGAGGAGAGGGAGAGAGAGAGTAAGAGATAGAGAGAAGGAGAGCATACGAGAGTAGACGAGACGCGAGAGAAAGTGATGACGACGCCTGCGAGCTCCCCCAGCAGACTCTGCTGAGAGCTAGCACAGATCACATCTTAGCTACGAGACCTGCCCATGTACATAACGCATACTGATTCGACACACAGTGTCTCCCCTACAGCGAAGAGACAACAACTGATCACAATATACACAACCAGATCCACGGCACAATAGAGTAGAACCAGACGGACACAGACACGAACAGAGGACCCACAACAAAAAGCGCAGCATAACGCAAGTGAAGTGTAGATTCTTTTTATTCATAATATCATATGAATGCATCACACACATTTGAGCAGAAACAGCTCACAACCCAACCATTTCAGCCATATAACACAGAAAAAACACAGTCACAACAAAACATTGAAGGTCGATAGGTGTGATGTGGCGGTGGGTGTGTGTGTGCGTGTGTATGATGCATGCATATATATGACTAATTATCTATCTATACTATATATAATATATATAAATATGCATATCAATATATATAGTATATATATATAGCTAATTATATATTTTAATCCCTTATAATTACTCATGATCCTCCCTTACTGGATACATTTTCCTATGGAATAACAGTATATATATATATATGTACATGTATATATATATATATCCACAATCATAATCTATCTATCTAATATAAGTATCATCTATCTATCTGATCAAATATGTGAGCCGGGTAAGGACACCTTCTGTGTGTCATGAGCAAAGGGATTACACAAGGATAAAACACGACTCTCATAAAGGCCTTGCACATAACTCTCTTTGTGTGTGTGTGTGTGTGTGGGTTTGTGTGTGTGTGTGTGTGGGGTGTGTGTGTGTGTGGTGTGTGTGTGTGTGTGTGTGGTGTGTTGCGTGTGTGTGGTGTGTGTGTGTGTGTGTCGTGTGGTGTGTGTGTGTTGTGTGTGTGTGGGGTGTGTGTGTGTGCTGTGTGTGTGTGTGCGTGTGTGTATGCGTATATGTGTGTATGTGTGTGTGTACATATTCATATGTATATCATGTATTAATGTTTTATTTTTGTATATGATTTACGTATATATATATATATATATATCAATACTATTATATACTCTATATATATATATATTTTTAAAAAATATATATCATATAAATATATATATATATATATATATATATAAGATATATAGATATAACTATATATATATTACACACACACACACCACACAACACACACAAAAAAAAAACACACACACAACACACAACACACACACACCACACACACACACACACACAACAACACATATATATATATATATATAATATATATATATATATATATACTATATATATATATTATATATAATATATATAATATACCTATATCATATATATATATATATATATGCACATATATATATGTACGTATAAAGGGTTTTATTTTTATGTATATGAATATATATATAATATATATAGTATATAGTATATATATATATATATATATATATATGATATATGTGTGTGTGTGTGTGTGTGTGTGTGTGGTGTGTGTGTGTGTGTGTGACTGTGTGTGTGGTGTTGTTGTGATGGGACTGTCTGTTTTGTGTGCATGTGTGGTGTGTGTGTGGTGTGTAGGTGTGGGCTGTGTGTGGTGTGTGTGTTTTGTATTTCATTATATATACATATATTATGATATATATATAATATATATACTATATATCTATATAGTGAATATATAATATATATATATCTATGTATATATGAATCTATATAATATATCATATATATATAATATATAATATTATATATAATACTATATATAATATATATATATGTGTGTGTGTGTGTGTGTGTCGTGTAATAATAATAATAATAATAATAATAATAATGAATAATAATAATAATAATAATAATAATAATTATAATATATAATAATACTAATTAATAAATACTAATAATAATAACAATAATCCGGTTATTGATTTTTCATTGCAGCCAGAGGCTGAAAATTACATAGAAAAACAGATTAAGAGACAAACTAAATACATACACAGGATAAACAACAAAGTCAAATAGCAATCTATAACAACAATATAAACAGATTAAACACAAGGCAAGTACAATATCAAGTGAGCTAGGATCTGGACTGTAAATATGGACTTAGTGGGGGTTTTTTTTTTCCGTTTTGGGGGGATTTTTTTTTGGGGGGGGGGGAAGGGGGGGGGGGGGGGGGTCGGACTTAGAGTGGGTACTTTGCTCCGGTTGTAGCGGTCAGTGTGGTCCCTGATGGCACCAGTTTGTTGGCAACGAGTAGGGACCCGGCTGAGGCGGCCGCGCGTCAGGATCAAGGCGCCAGTCAGGTCGGCGTGGATGCACAGCAATTTTAGATCCAAAAGAGTGCTTGCCAGATGAGGTGTGTAGTGAGCCCAAAAAGTGGCGAGGGAGGTGAGGCCTAGGGCAGCCACGGCGCTGTCTAGCTGGTATAGACAGGCGTCCAGAGAAGATCTTGGCTGCCCTTTTCTGCACCCTCTCAAGTCAGTAGCAGCTGTGTGGCGGGAGGGAAGGGAGCCAGAGCGGGGGGAGGCGTTAGGTCAATTAGGCAGGATGAAGAGCCTGTAGATTATTCTGAAGCGCCGGGAGTGGAACGCCAGGGACTTAGGCGAGGCAGCATGTAAGCCTGTATGAGGCAAGACTTCACGATGTCTCTGACGTGCTGCGATCCCGAGAGCTTATCGTCGATGGTGACGCCGGCAGCTTATTTGGAACGGACTACGTCGAGCGGGTCTGGTCGTCCAGCGTGTTGAGGAGCGGCCGAGGGGGCGGGGTTGGGGAGAAGTCGAATTGCATCCGACCCGACTTCAGGCGATCGAGGGTGACGTGATGTGCTGGGGCCAGTAGAGGAGGTTGTCGAGGTGGCGCTGGATGGCGGAGGCGTAAGGGGCAGAAAACTAGGTCAATTGAGAGTGTGGACACTGATGGTGAGGGGCTAGAAGGCTGGAAACTGACCCTGCAGACGACCACGGCCGTGGTGCCTACTCTCAGAAGGAGAGAAAGTCTGTAGCCAGGGATGAGCACATCCTGATGCGCTGTGGAGCTGCTGCTTTGAAGAATGAACGTAGTGGGTCCACCTGGTCGAAAGCTTTTTTGAAATCTATGAAGATGTGGTGACGGCAGGATTTGCGCTTGTCGAGGGTGGCGGCTGGACGAAGTTCGAGGAGCCTGACGAGGCAATGTGTAGTGGAGGAGGCATGTTGCCGAACTGCCGAGTGTCAACGCTGGGCGCGGAGGTCCTGGTAAGCACAGTCGGCGACAAAGCTTGTGCACACAGCAGGCTGGGCAACGGAGTAATGGCGAGGGTCGTAGTTCGCCGAATGAGGCGGGGCTTGGGGTTTTCCCGATGGCGGTGACAAATTGCGGGTCTTACATTGTGATCGGCAACTTAGACGTTGCAATGACGGCGTTTCATATTGAAGTAAGGAGGCGTGGCAAGTTAGATTGCGAACCCTTGATGAGGCGCACATTGGCAGGTCAAGGGG